>NW_025855126.1:2140878-2256314 GCF_002878395.1 Capsicum annuum
TTGTTGTTGTTGTTGTTGTTTTTTTCTACAAATGTGTTAATTTGAACTGCAAGTGGTGGTTGAGAGCAGTGAAGTACATAAGTTCTGACAAATTCATTATTCATAAACATAAAAAGCATCACACATGTGGTTCATAGCACATCTCGGGCCAAAATCCTCACACTAAGGCAAAGGTCCTCGGTGAATATTTCAAGAGTTGTTTCCCCGATGGAAAAGGCCCTTCTTCAAAGGCTATGGCCAATTAACCCCTTATGGAATTAGGTGTCCTGGTAAGATATTGGAAGATATATACAGTCATGGACATATGTAAGGACTTGGTTAGGGGTACACACGAGCATGGGTGTGCAGTCCTGGATGCCTACCGTTACATGATTGAGTCTACCAATCCTGGAAGTAAGACGACATTCTATGTTGATGAAAATGGAAGGTTCAAGTACTTTTTGTATCCTATGGTGCTTGGATTCAAGGTTTTTGACATTTGAGAAAAGACATAGTCACCAACGATACCTTCTAGAAGATCAAGTATAATGGAGTTCTGCTAGCGACGGTGGCACAAGATGTGGAGAATCACATTTTTTCTATTGTTTTTTGTGTAGAGGACAAGGAATGTGATGCCTTTTATGGATTTCTTTTGAACAACTATGAAGCTGCATCGAAGATACCAAAGATTTGTTTTTTTTTTCAGATAGGCATTCAAGTATTCCAAAGATGGGTTCAATTTTTTTCACTTTAGCTTACTTTGATTGTTGCATCAGGCATCTTGGAGAGAACATTCGTACCAACTATCACAACGAAAGGGTCGTGAATCTTTTTATAGAGCAGCTAAAGCATATAGTAGAGAGGATTTTTTAGAATATCTCAATCAAATAACGGATGTGAATTCCAAGGTAGTAGAACTTCTCATTCGTATCGGTTTCGAGAGAAGAAACCGGGCATTCTGTTCGGAAGATAGGTACATTCTTATGAATTTAATGTCTTGTTTGAGTAGCAAGCTTAGTATGATCATACTAATTGATTCTTTTGTATAGGTACAATATTATTACATCAAACATATCCGAATCGGTGAATTCATTATTTGGCGATGAAAGAGAATTTTCCATCAAGGCTCTGTTTGAAAAAAAATAAGAAGTATGGTCGATTTTTTAATGAAAGGCGAGTGCAGTTCAAGGACACAGGAACCCTATTTGTTCTAGAAATGGAAAAAATAATATCACTAAACATTAGTCTAGGGAATAGGTTATTATCTCATCAAATAGTAGATTACAAATTCAGTATCACCGGTCATGGTGATGTTGCCACAGTCGATCTTCAAACAAGATCTTGTACATGCAGAGTTTTTGACTTGGATAAAATACCCTATTCACATGCTATGGAAGAGCTTCAAGATCAATACGGTCCAAAATATGGACTTTAAATTTACAAGCACTCCTCTAAATATTATTCAGTGGAAAAATATACAATGGCATATAGTGGGCATATTACCCGGTGCCTCCCGAAGAATCTTGGGTTGTTCCTATAGAGCTTTTGGGGAGATTAATACCTCCTCCATATATTAACCCAACCACTATCAAACCGAGAAGAAATCCATATAAGAGAAAATGTGGAGTCGGAGAATCATTTTCATCAACAAGAAATAAGTGCTCTGTATGTAAGCGCGCTGGCCACAAAAAAACTACATGCCTGGACCGTAATCCACCATGATCGTTATAAATACAAAACCTTGTGTTGTTGTTTGTTAAGGACTTTTATATATTTAACTGATTGTTGTGAATGTAATGTAATCATTTATTATATATAAAATATCTTTTTTAACAACTTGTGCATCAATAAAAAGAGGCAAAACATGAACTAAATAATACAGTAGACCATATTTATTTTCAACTGATTACCCATTTGTGGTTACAGATAGACATTAGCTGGAAGAACACAACACAGTTCTATCAAACTGGAATGTTTTCCTCCAACAGATGACAAATCTGTCGCAACAAATGGATAATCTGTTGACAAAAACCCAACCGATGACCAATTTGTTCCAACACATGGTCCATCTGTTGAAAGAACTCAAAAGCCAAAATTGTTATTGCTACTGGATTAAAAATTGCTCCTTGCCTACAACCGTCGATATGTTAACATGTATGTTATGTTTAGAATAAATAGACAAAATGAAAATTGAATAAGAATTAAAAAGCCAAAGTCGACTAAAAATAAATTATTCATTAAATGAAAAATAAAATACATTAGGTATAGATCCGATATAGAAAAATTAAAATACATATGCTAAAAGAAAAAATACATTCTAATTATTATTATTATCATCATCATCATTAATGATAGTCAGCCAATCAACTCGCAGTAGTAGGGCCCTCACCAGCCTCTGCATCTCTCTAAACATCGCCGCTCTCGCGGCGACCAACTCCCATTACAGGTCATGAAACTGCCTCTAAAGTTTCCACACTGTGTCACACAGAATAGCAATGTCCCAAACAGGATCAGCCATATCAAGAACAGGCATGAATTGATAAATATAAAGAAAAGAGTTCAAATGTAATACAATGTATAATACCAACTGGCAGATTTACACCAAAAAAAATATACCTCAATGAGAAAGGAATATGATCTTTGAAGAGAAGTGGTTGAAGATGTCACACGAAAAGAAAAAATGCAAAAAATAAATAAAGTTGAGTAGAATGAAGATTAAGGAGGGACCTATTTATAGAGGATTGGATCTGGATGTGTCAGGCCAAAAGGCACGACTTTCAGCTCCATTATGTTAATTACATTCAAACTGGTGGCATTTTATTTTTTGTGAAAAATTGCGACTTTTTATTATACATTAATACTTCTCACCTTTTAAAAATGGTTTAAGACTTGATAATAGCTGTTATTATTGAGTTGTGGTAATAGATCGTCCATCTGTCACAACAGATTTACCATCTGTTGCAACAGATGGTCTGTATATGCAATAGATAGTCTGTTAAAATATATTTATCATCTGTCACAACAGATAGTTTGTATGTGCAATAGATGAGATATTTGTTGCAATATATGTATTATCTATTGAGGCAGATAGACCATCTGTTGGAGGAGATGTTTTAATTTCTTCTAACAGCTGATTCATCAGTTGCAACAGATGAAAAATTTGATTCGCTAACTATTTTGAATATGTTAGATAAATATTCACGAATCTTCACCTTCTTTTTAATAGTCATCACATACGTGCAAATGAATAACTGTTGTCTAGTCTATTACAATAGATTTACCATCTGTTTCAACATCTTCTGGAACATATGTATTATCTGTTGCGACAGATGAACCATTGATTAGAGGAGATATTTTGATTTCTTCTAACAGTTAATTCATCAGTTGCAGCATATGGAGAATTTGGTTCATCAGCTATTTTGAATGTGTTTGATAAAAAGTCACAACTCTTCACCTCTTTTAAATAGCCATCACATGCGTGCAGATGAATAAACACTCTCTTACATGTCTTGATGGGGTAGGAAGAATAAGGTGCATACAGATGAATGGATCCACTTTGATGTGTGGGAGTTATGTATTATTAATTAGTCTACCATGACAGACAGACATAAAGTACAATGATTTTGTGAATATAATTTTTTATCGATTAGACATTGGTCCTTCAAATAAGATCTGCATTGTACAGTTAGTTTAATAGGTGCGAACTGATAAGGCTGAAGGGTCCCAAGATGATGGTGTCGATACCTTGTTACATTTTAATGACAGTTTATGCTCATATTTTTGTGTCAAGTTTGGGGATGGGTTCAAGTTTTTTGCGGTAGTGTAAATAACTAATAGTGATTGGACCAATTTTAATGGTACAATAGACTTCTTGAAAGAAATCTGAAGCCTCACACTAAAGTAAATAATGATGGAACAAATAGAAATTCCCTTGGTCCAAAATTATATGAATGGGTTGCTCGAGGAGACTATTATATAACAGAAGGTGCTGAGGAGAATACCTGTGTGTGAAGGGGGAGGTGGAAAAGATCATATATTATCTCAGACCTTGTTTAAGAGAAAACACAGGGAAGCAAGTAAGGAACTTCTAGAAAATCTGGCCAATGAAATTGACATGAGAAATAAAAAATTGAATGAGCTTAAAATGTGAAAGTGTATCCAAATATAAAATTCCATCAGTTGTTGAAGAAAAAGTAGAATGGTCAAGAGGACTGGAGCTGGTCACCTTTCTAGAGACTGGAACTAGCGAGTGTGGCCCTCAATGAAAACTCAAAAAGTGCAGGACCAGAAATCTAAGGAAGAAGCTTTGTCAGCACAAAAGATTGGTAAGATTTTTAGTCAAAAATGAAACATGAACCAACAACTCCAGAAGTAAAAATAAGGGAAGCCAAGACGTTAATTTCTGAAGTCTAACTTGCATGCCATGCCTTCTGTTTGTGGCTATGATCAGGTCAATGGTAGTAGAAACAAAAAGGTCTGAAGTTGGGTAGAAATCACATGCCTTGTTGTTTCCACTACCTTTGACCTGACCAGAGCCATACAAAGGAGGCATGGGATACAAGTTTAACTTGAGAAATTGCCACGTTGGTTTGATCTCTTATTTTTAATCAGGAGTAGTTAGTTCAGGTTTTATTTCTGACCGACAATCTTACCACCTTTCGTGCTTGTGAAGCTGCTTCCTTAGAGTTTTGGTCCAGCATTTTGTGGGTCTTCGTTTAGGCCATGCTAGCTAGTTACAGCCCCCTAACAAAGTGCACAACTCCAGTCCACTTGAGCATTTTTCTTTTTCAAGAACGACTGATGGATTTTTATTTTTTTGGATACACTTTCACATTCGCAGCTCATTCAGTTTTTTCATTTTTCATGTCAATTTCATCAACTAGTTTCGCTACACTTCCCTTTCTACCCTATGTTTCTTCTTTAATAAGGTCTGATTTGATATATGGTCTTCTCTACCTCCCCCTTCCCATACAAGTATTCTTATAATAACCGCCTGCTGTATAATAGTCTTCTCGAGCAATCCATCTATATAAATTTAGACCAGAGCAATAACTATATTCATTTCCATTCTTGTTGTAGCAGTGCATGGCTTTGGAGGCCTTTCAAAAGTCCATTGAACCCTTAAAGTCAGTACATTCGTTATTTGAATGTTTACACTACCATCAAAAACCTTAACCCTCATACAAACTTGACAAATAAACATTAGTAAAATCTTTATTAAATCATAACAGGGTATCGACACCACCTACTTGGTCCCTCAACCTTACCAGCTTGAACTTAACAATCTTAACTGTAAAATGTCATATCTTGTTTGAAGGATTAAAGCTTAATAAGTAAAGAACCAATATTCACAAAATCATTGTACTGGATGTGTGTTTTCACGATAGGTTGATCAATAATACATACCTCCCACATATGAAGTGGTTCCATCTGCAAGTAGCTTATTCCTCTAAACCCATCTTTACTCTAGCCTTTAATACTGGTCGGGAAAAAGTTGATCCAATTTCAATTCCTTTTATCGGCAAACAAGAGAAATACATTTGATGTCAAACAAGAGAATAACAAAAAGAACATTACAAAAGGGTAAGATAAAATTGAATGAATCAATAGATGACCAATCTGATGCAAAAGATTCCTCATTTGTTCAATCGATGAGGCATCTGTTGCAATAGATGGATGACATGTTGTAATAGATGGGTAATCTGTTGGAATAAATCAAACCAGCCTTTCTACTAGTTTGATTTCTTCAAACAGATGCTCCGTCTGTTCCATTAGCTGATTCATCGGTTGCAATAATTGAGGAAACTATTGTACCACCACCAATAACAGTATCAACAATAAAGAAAAAACACCATATGCTCCAACACCATCAACAACATAAACACCACATGTTCCAACACCCACAACAATAGCACCACCAGAGTAACAAACAAAAGATATAAAAAAACTATACTAACAACAAGGCTTTTTAAGTTCTCACAACAGATGACTTTTTTTGCATATTTTAATAAAAATAATGGTTCGTTCATTCAAGACTTAAAAAGTCACCTTTCCTTTAATTTTCTAAATAAATAGGAAACTGGTAATGGTTAAATCATTAATAGCAACAAATGTAAATATCTAATTTAAACAATATACAAAGAAGAAGACGATAAGGAAATAGCAATAGTGAACCATACCTCCAATGTCAAAGAAACAAAGGGATCAGAAAATCTAGTTCAGTCGAGAAAAGATATTGATAGGTTGAGATTGGAAAGGATCCTTATCCAAAAGAAGAGAGAAAAAAGATTTAAAAAAAAAAAGAATTGAGAATAAAACATAGAGAGAGATGAGTTGATTTTCTCTTCTCGAGTTTATGGCTGAAGGAGAGAGTACTCTACTCCCTTAGTTTAATATTAGTTGAGTTGGCCCCTATAAACTTGGTACATCCATTAAGAAAAATATTTATTAGGGGTCTATTTTACCAAATTAGCCTTATTAATTATACTTTGAAAATATAAATTTGAATACATGCAACTTGTTTAGTCATTTAATGATAAGGGTATTATTGGAAAAACATATTAAAATCCTCCTAATTTCATCATTGGGACAACTAAATTGAAACAAATATTTTTAGAAAGAGGGTCAATTAAAATAAAATAGGGGGAGTAGATATGGGTTTTAAATATTCATTAATAACTTTTGAGGGGCACGAGGAGATGGTAACATTGAAAAGACCAAATAAGACTACTCACTGAGGAGATTTTTGAGTTATCCAAGTAATATTTTTTACCGCCTTAGTATTTTAGCTTGGATAGGAAATACCTAAATTTCTTTTAAAAAAGGATCTTAAAACATCAAAGTCATACTTTGCAACAGATGACAATTTCTATTTGAAAAATTCCAAAGCTCGGTCATCTGTCGCAACAGATGATTTACAACATATGGGTAATTTGTTACAACAGATGACTTAATGTGTTTTATTAATTTCAACAGATGGGTTATCTGTTGCAACAGGTTGAACATTTATTTTTATACAATTTCAATTGAGTTTATATGTTCAACTAATGCCTTAATTGATTAATCTAGGAATAGGGGTGAGTTATCATAGGGTTAACTACAACTTCAATTGAGTCTTATGGAAAACGTACGATGAGACAGTATTACGTTCCACCCGACTAGAGTCATCAATCAATTACTCCGAGCTAAATCAATTCTTATTACCTTATATGTTCAAATAATACCTTAATTGATAAATCTAGGACTAGGGGTGAGTTCTCATAGGGTAAACTACAACTTTAATTGAGCCTTTTGACAATTGCATGATGAGACAGTATTGCGTTCCTCCTGACCAGAGTCATCGATCGATTACTCTAAGATGAATTAATTCTTATTACTTTATATGTTCAACTAATACCTTAACTGATTAATCTAAGACTAGGGGTGAGTTCTCATAGGGTCAACTACAACTTCAATTGAGTCTTTTGGCAAATACATGATGAGACGGTATTATGTTTCTCCAAAACAGAGTCATCGATTGATCACTCTGAGGTGAAGCGATTCATATTACCTAATATGTTCAACTAATACCTTAGTTAATCATAGGGTCAACTACAATATAGGGCACCACCTATTTGATAATTTACAATAGATGGGTAATCTGTTACAACAGATGACCTAATTTATTTGATTAATTCCAATAAATGGGTAATCTATTGCAATAGATGACTTAATCTATTTGATTAATTCTAATAAATGGGACATCTATTGCAACAAGTTGAATATCTGCTTTTATATAATTTCAATTGAGCTCATATGTTCAACCAATGCCTTAATTGATCAATCTAGGACTAAGAGTGAGTTCTCATAGGGTCAACTACAACTTTAATTGAGTCTTTTAGCAACCGCATGATGAGAGAGTATTGTTCCTCCCAACAAGAGTCATCGATTAATCACTCTAAGCTGAATCGATTCTTATTACCTTATATGTTTAACTAATACCTTAACTGATCAATCTAGGATTAGGGGTGGGTTCTCATAGGGTCAACTACAACTTTAATTGAGTCTTTTGGCAAATACATGATGAGACGGTATTGCATTCCTCCTGACCAGAGTCATCGATTGATCACATTAATGTAAAGAGATTCTTATTACCTAATATATTCAATTAATACCTTAACTTATCCTAGGGTTAACTTCAATAGATGGCAGCGCCTATTTGATAATTTACAATAGACGGATAATTTATTGCAATAGATTCAACATTTATTTTTATACAATTTTAATTGAGTTTATATGCTCAGCAAATGCCTTAATTGAATAATCTAGGACTACGGGTGAGTTCTCATAGGGTCAACTACAACTTCAATTGAGTCTTTTGGCAATCGCATGATGAGAGGGTTAAAAATTATGCATATGTTTTATAATTTTAAAAAATAATTAAGATCAATTCTGACCAAATTAACATTTTCAAAACTTGTCATTCTTTTTCAAAATACAAATCAATCAATATAAACCATCCATTTGCGTAAAAAACACTTTATTATTTCAAATCTCGAGTTCTCGCTCTTTTCTCTCTCTTAATAATACAACAACTTCTAAATAAATTGCTCAACTCTTTACAACAGATCGATTTTCTTCTTATTTCCAACCTCATAGCTGTTATTTTTTACTTTGTTTTTACTTGTATCAGTCATTTTCTCTGTCTTTATAGGTAACTGAGTTTGAGAAGAGTTCTATACTTGTTATTTTTTCTAAAAAATAAGGGCTTTTGAAGTTAACGATGAAAAATAAAACTTTTAATTGTATTATCTTCGAGAATGGGTTTACAATTTTGAGTTTTGATAGTAAAATCGTAGGAAGAACTCGAGAAAATCCTAGTTTTTGTTGTAGTGTTCTGTCGATTGTCGTGGCATTATTGGATAGTATTTGTGGTATTGGTGGTCGTGGTGATGATCTTAGTGGTCATCGTGGTGGCACTGGTGGTGTTTTTGGTGGTGTTGATGGTATTGGTTAGTGGTATTTATGGTGGCTGTTGGTGGTGTTGGTATTGGTGGTTTTTGTGGAATTGGTTAGTTATGTTTGTATTGGTGGTTGTTGGTATCTCGGTACTGGTGGTGTTTGTAATGTATTTTTTAAAATTTATGCATACATAAATTGTAATGTTAGTTTTTTTTTTTCTATTTTTTGTAGGTAAAACGTATCTCCCAAAGGCTACATATCTCCCAAACATATCAACTTCTGACCACCCAACAACAAAGGCTACAGTACAAAGGGATTCGGAAGAGCTTCCTAAACAAGGTCAGGGAAAAGTAAAGCTAAGGAGAGATATGAAAACAATGTTGAGGGAGGTGGACAAGGGTTTATAGATAGTGATGAAGAAAATAAAAGTGAGAAAGAGGAGGAATTAGAGAGTGAGAAAGAGGATGATCATCAACATGGTAATAATGGATGACCAATGGGGCCCGAATTAATATTGACATCCCAGCATGATCCCGTCAAAACTATTAGTATTGATAGATTTCAAGTTGCGATGCTGATATATAACCCAAAAGAACTAACTGGTGAACTTGTACTTAAATGTCATTTGGGAAAAATTTTTAATTATTTTAGGAATATTATGAAGAAGGAAAACATAGAAGGACTTTTTAAGAGGAGCTGCTTTGGACGCTGCTCAAGGATCCCCTTGACCATTTCCAAATGAGAATGGTATATGTTCTTCTCAAAAGCAGGATCAAGTACGTGTGGGATGATAAAGATTCGGAGAAGGGAGGCAAAAATAAGGATGAAATCTAGATCAACTACTGTGGCATGCCAATTTGTTTTAGCTTGCAAGAGTTTGCCATAGTGACGGGCTTGAGATTCGATCGTCCAGAAGAACATATCGCCAAAGGAACACCCCGCAAAAGGTCCAAGGTAAGCAGGACAGTCAAACCACCACAAGCAAATAGAGGGAAGGCATCGTCCCAGCGACCACCCAACAAAACCAACAAACGCAAGGAAAAAATAGATGGGCTGTTGGACATTATTGGACGTGTCTATAAAGCATCGAATTTGATGACAGATCTCAAAGATAAAACCATACCAAAGAAGTACAGGGAGAAATTGTGCTTAGTTTGGTTTGACCATTCGATTATATTGGCTAGAGACGTCAACAAGGTCATAGAAGATGATTTGTTGGTGCGTGCTGAGGATTTTGATAAATTCAACAATTATCCTTGGGGATATGATAGCTTCGACTTGACTATCCAATATTTACTGACAAAGCTATCCCCAGGGACGACCATATTATATGGATTTTCTTGGGCTTTCATGGTAAAATTAATCACTATTTTTACTTATCTATTAATTTATATTGAATATAGTTATTATGACTTTTTTTACTTACTTTCTGTTTATATTTTTTAGGCTTGGGCATTTGAACCCACTCCTCACCTCTAAAAGTAGGTAATGATAAGGTTTCTCATCCAAGGATGTCTAGGTGGTTGGCTGCAAAGACAACATAAGAATTAAGGAGGATGATCTCTTTAACCCTCCGGGTGATGCAATACGTATTCTTCAAGTAAAATAGTTTATCTAAATGAAAGATATTAAACATATGTTATATCTGGTACAACAGATGTTATATCTGCAACAGATGGGTAATCTATTGTGACATACAATTGATATCTTGCATTAGATTACCCATCTGTTGCTTTGGTTCTCTAAACCCGACTCTTAACAAATTAACCATCTACTACAAATTATACAACATATGGGTAATCTGATGTAATATATTATTAGTCTGTTGCGACATACAGATCATCTATTGCATAACATGTAACCCAATAGATTACCCATTTTGTGCCAACTGGTGCAACAGATTAGTTATCTGTTGTGACATATGATTGATATTTTGCATCAGATTATCCATCTGATGCTCTGGTTCTCTGAACCCTACTCAAATGAATTTTAACCATCTGCTACAAACTATGCAATAGATGTGTAATCTGATGCAACATATTGTTAATCTATTTTGAAATACAAATCATCTATTGCATAAGTTATCTGTGTTAACATATAACCCAACTGTAAAAATTATTATATTATATGATTTAAATATATCTATATTTTTTCATAGGTTGTGCATCCATGGATCGTGCCTACTGAGCAGGAGTTGGGGATGACTTCATTTATTACTCTAGGCCATATTGATACTACAACAGACCCAACGGTGGAGTTAATAAAGAAGGAATTGGCTGAAGCAATAGCCATAAGAAGTGCAGTTAGGTAAGGCCAAAAATGCCAAGCGAAGCGCACCAGATTACCCCCAGGCCTCCTTTTTACCCCCAAAACTTCCAGATTATGATAGATATCCTTATGCGGTATGAGGACAAGATAAGTTTACTTTTTCTTACCTATCCTTCTAATCTACTCCATGAAGAAGAAGCAACTTAACAGATGTGAAATCTGTTGCAACAGCTTAGTATTTTGGTGCAACTGGTAGTGGTTATATTGTAATTTATTATCCATTTTTTGTATAAATTTCATTGGATTATTAATTCAGAGAACCCTATGCAATATATAGACCATATTGCATTTACATTTACTAACCTTTTTAAAATTTTACTTCTTATATCACTGTATATTGACGAAATTCTCTGCCTCATGAGAAAAAGGCAATTAGTGTACCTGTAAGCTTATGACGCTACCGATAGGATAATGGACCTCAACTTCTACAAGAATCTCAAGGATAAGTACGATAAAATCAATGATCTAGCGTCATTCTGTGGCACGGGATTTGATTCGTTAGTTTCTAAGTTGAACTGAGATAAAGAAAAAATAATTAATATGTTAGAGGGGAGAGGCCAAATCCACACTACAAGAGCTGGACAAAGGCAAAGAGGATTATTGTAGTCATGAGCGTGGACAACATACATTATCTGGCTGTTGAGATACTACTCGAGGAGGAAAAGATTAATGTTTATGACTGCAAAGAACCTGTCATTGATGAGGTCATTTTTTTTATCTACGTGCAGCCACTAATGAACCTGTTCCCCATATTATTGAGGCAGAGTAAACTGATGCATCATTTGCCAGAGTAAGTGTTGATAAAGAAGTCATGGGATTTTGAAGGTTGAAACAAGGGCATTAACCTTTCAAAAAATGATACCAGTTTTACGTGCGGTTCACACGCACTTGTACACATCAAATGTTTGCTGACCGGCATAAAAATAGCCGAGCCAACGACCTTTCTGTACGACAATTCTGTGACAAACCTACAAGAGGTATGGGCTTATGGGGTACTAACTAGACGCTTGAATCCTGTGTATAAAGAAGAACCAGTGAAATAACAGTTTTTTATTTCAAGTCACACTTTACTTTACATTACATGTACATGAAGTGGCAAGAATTTTTTCTGATAAAAGTTGAGTTTTTTTATAATGCATTAGATTGTCAATCTGTTGTAAAATATATTCTATCTGTTCTGGAAGATAGTTTATCTGTTGCATTATGCCAATGTTATTTCTATCTAATCTAAGTCCAATCTATTGCAACAGTGGGAAGCCATATTTGATAATTTCGAACAGATGACCTAAATTTTGCAATATATGCCTAAATTTGTTTGATATTTTTCAACAATTACGCTTGAATATCCATGTGTTTGACAACACCAAACCAGTAGCAAATACACCACCATAAAAATTTTAGCAATTAATCTTGAATATCCATGTGCCCAACACCACCAAACCAGTAGCAATAACAACAACAATGTAGTATCTTCTTGCTCGATTTTATTTCTCTTCAGAAGCCTTGACTTTTTTCAACAAACCCCAGATTAAACGATTTGCTTGTGAAGGGTATCGTTCTTCATACCAATCAAAGTAATCGTATACACCCAATTTCTATAAAAACAAGAACACAATTACAAAATATTACAAGTCAATAATTAATGAACTAATTAAATAAATAAAATATATTACTTTTGAAATCTTACAAGTAAAAAACCTACGACCTGAATTTTGTTGAGTTCAAGAAGTCTTCAATAGAGCTTTATGACCTCACTTACAATATCAAAAATCTTTCTCATAATTAGTGGAAGATGAGCTCAACATTGTCAAGCTCAGCTGGAAAAAATAAAAAAAATACGTAGAGAAAAATACAAATAATCGAGATGAATTTGGATAGAGAAAAAAACATGAAGAAGAAAAATAAGCTTTGGGAATTTAGGGTTAAACTTTAGGAAGAAGATGAATATATAAGAAATGGGAGAAAAATAATCGTTAAGGGCCAAATCAGCAAAATTAGGGGTTCAACGAGCCTTGGCTGTGTGAATTACACGCGAGCAGCCAACAGGGCAAAAAGTAACAAACTGAGACATTTGATGTCTATTTTATTTTATGTGTTTAAAATGAACACTGTCTACTTGATGCCTATTTTATTTTAGGTGTTTAAATTGAACACTGTCGATAGGTTTCACCTTTTTTATTTTAAGTCACTTTTACTATTTTACATGTAGCGGTAATTTTTTATGTCTAATGAAAGTTGAATTATTATATGCAACAGATTGTCCATCTATTGTAACAGATATTCTACCTGTTCTGACATATAGTTTATCTGTTATAATAGGTTGGTCATCTATTGTATTATATCAATGTTTCTATCTAAGTCTATCTGTTGCAATAGTGGGAAGTCATGTTTGATAATTTCCAACAGATTACCTACCTGTTGCAACATATGTCTAAATCTGTTTGATATTTTTCAACAGATGTGTCGTCTGTTGCAACAAATACATTATATGTTGCAATATTTGAATCTAGTATTCCATTTCAATTAATGAGTTCAAATCTAAGAAAAAAATAAAATTCATAGACAAAATAAAATAAACCGAAGCCTTCATAAATTAGCTGAAATAAATCAACGAATAAATAAAATATAAAAAAATTATTATGGGTACAAATCTCAACAAATACATCAACAATTTAAGTATTGATGGCAATAATTCCTAAGGAGGGGTGAGGTTACTACTTTGATAGACTCAAGCTATAAAAAAGATCTACTTAATATAGATAAGTTGTTTTTCATCCGGTGTTATGGAATTTGGATTTGGTCATCGTGGATCTTTATTGTCGCTTACGTATGGTTTCTGCGCTTTTTGTTCTCAATATTTTAGTAAAAGGAGTAGCATATTGTCAATGTTTTTCTGTAGTAGCTTCCACGTCCACCTGAAAAGCCAGAATTGGTTAATGTTAATCATGGGGATACAATAAAATAGAAAAGGATAACTCATCTGTTCTAGCAAATAAAATAGGTCTTCCTCCTATTTTAAATTATCCCAAATAGATTATATTTCTATTGCAATAGATGAATCAACTGTTGGGATAAATTTCTACATGAGAAAGACCTATATGATAATTTCCAATGGATGAACCATCTGTTCAATATATGACTCATCTGTTATAGCAGATAAGTCATTTGTTGGTACAAATAAAAGCGGTACGAAGAGTTGTTTGCTTTGCTAAAACAGATGAGACATATGTTGCAACAGATACTTTATCTGATGCAACAAGTTAGTCAACTGTTGCAATAGATATATATATCTGTTTGATAATTTTCAGCAGATGTGTCATCTATTGAAATAGATATGTGTCTGTTTGTTAGTTGTAACAGACATATATATTCACCTTCTTCTTCTCGTGATGCTCTCCTTTGGCCATTATACATTACTCAATGCAAAACACGGATAGAGGAGTTGCAATTTTACTTTTTTAGATGCTTGATAATGCCTTGGAAATTACTTTCCTTCTCCTCTTAGCCTTAATCTCTAATAGAATGGATGGATATAAAATCCTCTTCGATAGAACAACACCTCTCTTAGATGTCAATTCCTTTATAGAAGCAGTTAATGCATTAATAGCATTAATGACTACATCGTGTTTCGTCTTGCAGTCTTGACATTTGCATCTAGAATATTTTCTGGGAGAGGCAAAATCTGTATGACCAATATGATCATACTCATAATTGTTTGTTTTAAATATTGTAAAGGGAGCATCCACCAATAGCTCCATCACCACTAAGACCAGCAACAACAACAAGCCTATCCTCCAAAATTATTTTTCTCATAATGGTTATTTCTCCAAACAATTTCATTTTTATTCTGTCAATGACCTTAGGGTCCGATAAAGTTTGCACAGACCGTAAAGTAAGAAAAAATGACATCTTCAGCTCTTGATTGGTCAGAACTAGCAACGGATGCACAATCTAACATAAATCATTACATATATTAGAATAATGATTAGACCATTCAAAAAAATACTCATTAAAAGAAAAACTTAATTATAAGTATACTTACTGCATGTTTTGGAGGGTTAAAGAGATCAAAAAATTTTGCATTTTTATCAGTTTTGGCTGACAACCATCTCAAGATTCTTGGATAGGAAACTTCTTTCTGGTAGTTCACTTGTTGTCTCAAATAACGAATGGCTTCAAATGCCCAAGCCAATAAAATAATGTCAATAAATCAAAACCATTATTGAGTAAAAAAATGAATGATGTCATAATAAAAGAAAGAAACATTTACCATGAATGACCATGGAAAGCCATATAAGTGGACTATCTTTGGCGCTAATGGAGTCAACAAATATTTAACAGCCATTTTGAAGCTTTCATAACTCCAAGGATAGCTGTTAAATGCCTTAAGATCCTCGGAGAGCTTTATTAAACCAACACTTATGTTATTGTTAACGTCTCTCGCACAAAGAATATTACGTACAAACCAAACCAAGCACAATGAATACTTGTGATTCTTTGAAATTATTTTACCTTTCAACGCTTCTATCAAATTTTTATTTTAGAAGCTTGGACCAACAATAGACACCAGGTCATCATGATCGCACGACTTACCTTTGCCTTTTTTGGGTGTGCAAGGTGTTTTTTTGGGTTACAATAGGTATAACATGAGAAGGAGAAGGAGGATAACATTTTAGTCTAGTAACTATGGAAAACTCCTTTCAACTAAAACAAACAGGCATACCACAGTAATTTATCCACACCTCATCCATCTTATCTTTATTTTCATACATAAACCTACGTTTGAGAAGCTCATATACCATTTTCATTTGGAAATGAGCATTGTTATCCTTCGAAAAATCAAGATATTTCCCAAAGCAGCTGTCCCTAAAATAAAAATTTTATTTTTGTTTTCGAAGTATTTTTCTAAAGGTGTCAAAATATTTTCCCATAGTTGACTTAACTACGAAATCACCTGTTAAATTTGTGGCACCATCACACTGCATTCTCATAGGATAACAATCAATGCTGAAGTTTTTTACCAACTCTTCAGGGAAGGGATATTAGCATTTGGATCATCTCTTTTGAAATATTCCTTCTCCCCATTTTTATCATATTCTGCTCCCGATTGAGATAACATTTGTAAAGCAAGCTCATAGAGTGGTAGATGTAGCCTAGCTGCTTCACTTGTTTCTTTACTTGGACTTGATTTGGTTTCTGTTCTTTTGGGAGTCATATTATCTAAAATTAACAGGAACATAAATAAATATAGTATAGTTGATTAATGCATCATTAAAAAAGGGTAACAGTAAATCTAACATACAAAACAGTAAAATAACAGTTGTAATAAATCACACATCTGTTTCACCAAATAACTAACCAATTACAATGGATGAGTAATCTATTGCAACAATACAAAATATATCACTCATCTTTTAAGACAGATGAATGGTCTATTCAACAGATCACATATCTATTATAATATATGAGTCATCGGTTGGGATAGTTAAATAACCTATAGCAACGGATGAGTAATATATTGCGATAATACAAAATATATCACTCATCTATTGAGAAAGAAGAATGGTTTGTGTAATATATCATACATCGGTTGCAACATATGAGTGATTTATTAGAATAGTTAACTAACCTGTAGCAATAACTGAGTAATTTGTTGCCACAATACAAAATATATCACTCATCTATTGGGAAAGATGAATGGTTTGTGCAAAAAGTCACACATCTGTTGCAATATATGAGTGATCTGTTGGAACAGTTATCAATGGTTAGTATTGTTTAGATGTCTTCCAACAGAAGGGTCTTCTATCACGATAGATGAATGATCAGTTGGAAAAATCAAGTCTTGGACATGTCCTGTTGGAAGAGTTTATAGGATTTTATCCAACAGGAGGTTTATATATTGCATCAGATCTTTAATCCGATGTCTCCTCCATTATATCAAATGGTTAATCTGTTGCGTTGAATTTTTAATCTGATGGTTCCTCTATTGCATCCGATAGTAAATTTTTTACATCAAATGGTTAATCTCTTACAACATATGCTTAATCTATTGTGTCAGATGGTTAAACTATTATATCATATGCTAAATCTGTTGTATCAAATTTTTTATCTGATAGTTCCTCTATTGCATCAGATGATTAATCTGTTATATCAGATGGTTAATCTATTGCATCAGATGGCTAATCTGTTGTATCAGAATTTTAATATGATGGTTTCTCTATTGCATCAAATGGTTGATTTGTTGCATCATATGCTAAATCTATTGCATCAGATGGTGAATATGTTGCACCAGATGGATAATCTGTTGGAGAAAAAACAGTAGCACAATTTTGTTCAACAGAACAACAACAATATCACCATTTTTACCAAGAACAAGAACAAATCAACCCAGCAATGGGCGCAACAAATTAAACTTTAAAATCAAACAACAAAAAAGAAGAGAAGAAATAACAGAAATTAGAGTTTTATTCAGACCGCATTTTAAATTAAAGTAACAAATACTAAAATTGTTAACCAATACTATAAGAGAAGTTGTGTCAAGTTTCTCGTTTTCTTCAAAACTAAAAAGGCCATAATTTTTTACCGATGAAAGAAGAAAAGAAACGATGAAGAATTCAAAGCTGTTGTGATCGGAGAGTAAGGCTGTCACATCGATTGACGGTTGAAGTCGAAAAGAAACTCAAATCCCAACTATTTATCATCGAAGGTTAAAGTTGTCGGGGATTGAAAGGAGAAATTTGCAGAACTGTTGATTGAGAGAACCTGTCGAGAAAAAGGAGAGAGACGGTCGATGATTTGGATTGAAAAGGGGTGTGGATTGGGTTGATTTATATTTTTGAAAAGATTAAAAAAATTTAAAAATATTAATCTAGTCCACAATTAACTTAATCAAGTTTTCTAATTATGTTTGACCCTTTGAGTTGGTCAATGTCACCAATCCTTTATTCAAGACTTAAAAGGCACCTTTCATTCAATTTTCTCGTGTAACATGAAGCTTGAGTAGCAACAAAATTCCTAAAAAAGTGGTGTCATACAAGATCTTGTGATAGTTCCTCAGTATTTCACTGTTTCCTCAGTATTTCACTGTTTTTTTTTCACTATAGGTTTGTTCAATAATACTACTTCCTTCATTTTGTTCTTGTCCTTATTTCAATTTACAAAAGTTAATTTGATTTTACTTCAAAGCTAAATTAAAGTGAATTAATTTAATATTTTAAATTTAAATTTAAAAATAAAAAGATAATAAAATAAAATTTTAAATTATTTTTGACAATTTAAATTTTATAAATTATAGCAGTAAATAGCATAATAAAGAAGACATGAAATGTAAAAACTTCTTTTTATATGATTATTTTTATTGATATAGATTTGATTAAAGGTGTGTGTGCATGTGAGGGTGGGGAGAGGGGAGAGGGGGGAGGGAAAGGAAAAGGAGGGGAAGAAGATATTAACAATCTACTTAATATATTTGAATTGTGAATAGTATAACACAAAAACTATGAAACATAATAGAATTCCTAAAAGTGAGGTGTCATACAAGATCTTGTAATAGTTCCCCAGTATTTCAATTTTTCTTACAGTAGTGTTTGTTCAATAATACTATTTTCACCATTTATTTTTACTTGTTTTATTTTAATTTATGAAAGTTAATTTAATTAAAATTCAAAGCTAAATTAAAGTGAATTAATTTAATGTTTTAAATTTATATTTAAAAATAAAAGATAATAGAACAAAACTTTAAATTATTTTTGATAATCTGAAATCTATAAACTATAACAGTAAATAATATAATAAAGAAAATATGAAATGTAATTTTTTTTATATGATTATTTCTACTGATATAATGTTGGTTAAAGGTGTGTGTGCGTGTGGGGTGGGGTGGGGGCATTGGGGGAAGGAGGAGGGATGAGGGAAGGAAATATTAACAATCTACTTAATATATTTAAATTGTGAATATATAGTATAACAAGGAAAATTATGAAATATAAATTATTTTTTTATAATTATATATAAGTTATATTTTCATATAGATTTGATTAGATGAGGGTGGATTGAGGTGGGTGAAGGTAAAAGAGTGGAGTAGAATTTTGTTTGAAAGAAAATTGAGGGTGGATGGGGGTGTGGGTTGGGGTGGAGATCGATGCAGAAGGGTAGATTTTTTTCGTTTCACATTTTATTGAGAAATAATAGGAGAATTAAATTTTTTTAAAAGATAATATGATTGAACACTAGACGTTTGAATATGAAATAATTAAAATTAATACTTTAATATTATCTGTGAATTATACAAATACTTATACTAATATTATTAATCAGATTAAATTAATAAATATGTTTTTAATTAAAATTTTCTGAATAATATTTCTGGAGAGACTGAGTAACATGAAACTTGAGCATTAATAGAATTCCTAAAAGTGAGGTGACATACAAGATCCTGTAATAGTTCCTCGATATTTTAATTTTTTTACAGTAGTGTTTGTTCAATAATACTATTTTATCCATTTATTTTTAGTTGTTTCATTTCAATTTACTAAAGTTAATTTAATTAAACTTTAAATTTAAATTAAAGTGAATTAATTTAATATTTTAAATTTAAATTAAAAATAAAAAGGTAATAGAAAAAAATTAAATTATTTCTAACAATCTAAAATCTATAAGTTGTAGCATTAAATAATATAATAAAGAAAATATAAAATATATATATAAAATATATATATATATATATATATATATATATATATATATATATATATATATATATATGATTATTTTGACTCAAATAGATTTGATTAATAGTGTGTGTGCATGTGGGGTGGGGGGAGATATTAACAATCAACTTAGTATATTTGAGTTGTGAATAGTATCACAAAGAAGACTATAAAATATAAAGATTTTTTTTTTATAATTATATAATAATTTTATTAGAAGTGGAGATTGAGATGAGTGGGGATAGAGTAAAAAAAAATTTGAAAGAAAATTGTGGGTGTTGGGGGTTGGGTGAAGATGTAGAAGGGTAGGATTTTTGCTTTTCGCATTCATTGAGAAATAATATAACTTTTTTCTTTAAGATAATATGATTAAATATTAAATATTTTAATATTATTCGTGTACTATATGAATGCTTATATTAGTATTGTTAACAAAATTAATAATACCTTACTTTGTGGGAATACACTGAAATTATTATTGTTATTGTAACAAAATTAAATTAATAAATATCTTTTTCATTAAAAAATTTTGAATTATATTTCTCGTAGAAACTTGAGTACAAGAATTACTAAAAGTGAGGTCCCATTGAAGAACTTGTAAAAGTTCCCCAGTATTTCAGTTATTTTTTTTACAATAGTGGTTATTTAATGATATTATTTTTTTTGTTTATTTTTGTATCCCATTTTAATCGACGAAAGCTTATTTGATTAAAATTTTAAATTAAATTAAAATAAATTAATTTAATATTTTAATTTTAAATTTAACTATTTAGAAAATTTAAAAATATATTAGAAATTGTAACATTTTTTATATTAATGTAATGAAAAAATACATCTTAAAATATTAATAATATAATTTATTTAATTTAATTTTTGAGAAGCGAAACCTTAAAATTTACTCTCTTTGTTCCACAATAAGTTAATTATTGAATTTTGATACACATATTAAGAAAAAAAAAATAAAGACATAAACTTATTATATTTTTTTTATTTTTATCCTCTTTAAATTTTAAAATCTTTAATAATGATACATCACTCAAAATACACATTTAATAAAGGATAAATTTTTAAAAAATTTCCAACATCTACACCTACATCTAGCTTGAATTGTGAACATCTTACATGTTTTGAACACCAACGGAGGGAGTATTTTATAGTAACAGTAGGAGTGGTTAATCATCAATAGCTCTCATTTTGACGCAGGCGTGGGTATAAATGCAGAGAACCTTTGTATGGAAGCTTTCTTTTTTAGTTCCTTCAAATACTGTGCTTTCTATTATAGTGATACTTATCTATCTTTATTGGTTTCTGGTTGTTTGTTTCTCTTTTAATCTTCCTACAGTCACTGTATACGGCAGTTTCAACATTACCCCAAAAATTCAAAGTTAAAAAACAAATAAAAGCATTGTACTTGGGTCGTTTGGTAAAGTGTACGAACATAATATAAAATATAATATATTAATAATGTTTATATTAATTATGCTTGTGTTGATTATACTTACATTAGTTATGTTTATATTTTTCTTATACAGTGTTTGATTTGATGTATTAAAATAACATGAATTAAATAATTTCTTAAAAAAAAAAATTATAAAAATATCCTTCGTATATATATCATAAAAGATGTGAAATTTTTCTGAAGAATAATAGTGTCTTTAATCATATTAATGCATGTATTGAATTCATTACATTGCTAATATCATAAATTTTAAGATATTAATAATACACACCTTAATATAATATATAACTAATATAATCATTAGTTATACATAGAATGCAAAAATTCATCAAACAAAGTATTAATAATATATATTAATACACATTAAACTAATAGATATATTAATTTTTATTATACTCCGTCAAACTACCCCACTAACATTTCAAAAAAAAATGTACAGACTATACAGTGTAGCAGCAAAAGTATAACACACAGTCTGAAAAAATAAGGTATCTTTCTTCCTTTCTTGCTACTTTTGGGTCTCGTCTTTCTCAGTTTCAGAGCTGAGCTTAGCAAGTTGGGTCTCTAAGTGAGTATGAATGTTGCTGAAATAAATCTCTTTGCTTCTGAACACTTTCTTGAACATTTATTGAACTGGGATTGTGTTTTCTTGGACATTGGTGGCCTTTTCTTTTTCTTTTTTTTTCTTTTTTGTAATTTTGAAGCAAAGCTTGGAATTTATTTCTCCCTTGTGTGGGATTGTGTGTTCTTGGACATTGGTGGCAATTTTCTTGTGATTTAGAAGCAAATTTGGAAACTTTGTTTCTCCGTCTATGTGTATTGAACTGGAATTATGTTTTGTTGGACATTTGTGGGACTCCTTTTTTTGAAATTTGAAGCAAAGCTTGTAACTTTGTTTCTTCCTTGTGTGTATTGAATTGGGACTGTGTTTTGTTGGACATTTGTGGGACTTCGTCTTTTGTAATTCTGAAGCAAAACTTGTAACTTTGTTTCTCCCTTGTGTGTATTGAATTGGGACTGTGTTTTCTTGGACATTGGTGGGACTTTTCTTTGTAAGTTTAAGCAAAGTTTGTAACTTTGTTTCTCCCTTTGTGTGTATTGAACTGGGATTGTGTTTTATTGGACATTAGTGGCACTTTTCTTTGTAGTTTTGAAGCAATTCTTGGAACTTTGTTTCTCCCTTGTGTGTATTGAACTGGGATGCTTTTAGCTACCTCTTTTCCAGCTGTTTGGGAACTGGTAGGTTGACTAGTTTCTCTGTCCTGCTTTTCATTAAGCTTCTTGGAGGAATTCTCCTAATTTTTCTGCTGTATTTACTTTCTTGTTTTGATTTTCTTTTGTTGAACAAAAATTTATGGGAACTGTTTTTCAATCTTTAGGCACAAGACTAAAATCTTGTTCCTTCATTTTCTCAACCTGTATGGATGTGTAATGAAGTGGAGGCGTTTCACCAGCTGAGCCAATCGATCCCTTTCATCTGGACAAGGATCTTTGGAAGTGGCCAATTGTTTGCTTTCTATCTTATGGATTGCTTCCTGCTAATCAAATCCTGAGGCAAGGAAAGGTTTTTTTTTATTTTGTGTAAATTTGATTGAATTCCAAATGGATATGAGCAGCAAGAATGATACTGAGCGACAAAAGAGGAATGAGGATGCTACGAGTTTTGAGACACCAAATATGTCCTTGGACTGGCAATTAAGTGGCAGCAACTTCACAAATGCATCCATGGAGATGATCCCTTATAGCAATTCTTTTGTAGATTCAATTTTTCCCACTATTTCGGATCGGACTACCAATTCGCCACACTTAAGTTTCTACGGTAATAATGCTCAAATTAATCATTGTACTGTGAATCAGCACGAGACTGCAGCAATTGGCTCGGGCCCTTTGAGAGGTGGTGTTGAGACAGTTGATAGAACAGTTGTTATGAGTTGGAATCCACCAAATGTTATGCTGAAAGGGAGCATGTTTGTACCGCCTATTCCTGGAACAATTCCTCAAAGCTTCGCTCAGCTTCCAGCTGATTTGGGTTTCATTGAGAGAGCTGCAAGGTTTTCATGCTTCAGTGGAGGAAATTTCAGCGATATGATGAACCCTTTTAGTGTCCCTGAGTCTACGAAGCCTTGTTATAGGGGACTGGCACCAACGTGGAGAACCAAAGAGGTTTTTGCAAGAAA
The DNA here is from genome assembly GCF_002878395.1 of Capsicum annuum. Lineage (NCBI taxonomy): Eukaryota > Viridiplantae > Streptophyta > Magnoliopsida > Solanales > Solanaceae > Capsicum > Capsicum annuum. The sequence continues at coordinate 2,164,470 of NW_025855126.1, forward strand.
CAGATTAAACTCAACCTCTGCTGTCGACCCTCGGAAGCAGAACATGCGAAGTAAAGTTGGAAGTTCCAAGAATGTTTCTTTACCAAATGAGAACAAGACTAATGAACAAAGCCCTCTCAAGAATGAGAAAAAGAATGAAGTATTTTCTAGGTCTCAGGATGAAAGAAATGAATCAGTTGGACTGTCTGGAAATGAGTCTGATGAAGCTGAATGTAGTGGCCATCAAGAGGAAATGGGAAGTGCCCTGTTGGAGTCCTCTGTGAAGGGCCTTGACTCAAGGAAAAGGAGAAGATATGGTCAGGTAGGACATTGTTAGTATGTTCTCTTGCAAACTCTGTTGCTCCAAATGATTCCTTGCTGAGTGTTATGATATCTGACAGGATACCGAGCTTGATCGAATGAAGGGAGCACAACAGCTTCCAGCTGAACCTGAACGAGAACAAACTAAAACTCAGAAAGGAGACGGAAGGTTAAATTCACCTTCCAGCAAGGATGGTAGAAAAAACAGTAAACAGAGGTCTCAATCTTCAGATCCAACTAAAGAAGAATACATACACGTTCGAGCTCGAAGAGGCCAGGCAACAAACAGCCACAGTCTTGCAGAAAGAGTAAGACTTCATAGTAGAATCTATAAGTTAGGGGATTTTACTAGTTTCGGAAATGATTTGAGCTGTCCTGATTATAGGTAAGGCGAGAGAAAATAAGTGAGAGAATGAAATTTCTGCAGGATCTTGTACCTGGTTGCGACAAGGTTAGTTTTATGGTTATACATATGGCAAACTTCTAATAGCCTTTTGTAGTTCATGTCTTCTGGTGCTTGATTTTTCAGGTGACTGGTAAAGCTGTAATGCTGGACGAGATCATTAATTATGTTCAATCTCTGCAAAGACAGGTTGAGGTATGAAAAAGTAATTTTGTCATGAAAAAGTTTAAGAAATCCTGATGTCTCTTATGTTCTTATGAAGGGCTCTTGTTGTTCTCACAGTTCCTCACAATGAAGCTTTCAACAGTAAACCCATGGCTAGATTTTAATCTTGGGCTCCTTGCAAAAGATGTAAGAACTAGTATAATTTTCCAATGATAAGTACATAAAGCAGAGCTTGGTGCATAAATTCCAGCTAATAACTAATATTGGTATAACATTTGCCTTTTCTTGCAGTCACAAGCAGGTCCTTCATCCTCACTTGCTTTTCCATCCGACAATACGGCCATTACTTATACTTCTTTGCATGGATGGCAATCTGGTCTGCTTCAATCAGGTTTTCCTGGTGATGGAAATTGTATTGATGTGTTTCGTAGATCCATCAATTCCCAATTCGCCTCCATGAGTGATGGTTACTCGGATCCTTCATCTCAGGTAGTATCTGGATAGCTACGCATTCCAAGTTTTAGGTTGCATTGATCTGCAGAGGCAGAGCTAGGATTTTTAGTTTATGGATTCTGAACCACAATTATTTTTTCTTACTAGGTTCTTGATAAACTTTTTACATATTAATGAACTTTTAACACGTATATACGATTTGAGCCAAAGCTACTGGCTCCTGCCGCACCCATAGCCACCATTGTGGCTCCAACCCTGATTGGTCATATTTTTAGGAGAATTCTTGGAATAATGAGTTGTGAACAAACTAAGGTTGCTTCATGTTCTAACCATTCGCACTGTGTATCATATCATCTTCAGGTACCTAACGTATGGGATAATCAGCTGCATAATGTTGTGAAGATGGGATTCAATTCAAGCATGCCCCTCGATTGTCAGGATTTAAGTAAGTGTTTTACATGCTCCTGCATGTTTTTATCTTGCTAAATTAAACATCAGCTATCCTAATAATCACCAAACTCTCTGTATGTATAGGTTCTTTGCCACCCAACCAGATGAAAGCAGAACGTTGAAATGTTTCAAATCATCAACCGGATGCACCTTCTGTTTCTCTAGGGAGTAAGTTGGATAGATCATCTTAGCACTGAGAAAGTTAAAAAGTTTAGGAAGTTATCAGGCAGAGAGCTGATCTCAGTGCCCGACCGAAGGAGTTCTGAGTTCAGTTGTACAGCAAGTCCACAAAAAGTTCCTATTTATCATCATTCTATGTAAGTCCAAGAAGTGAAGATTCATACCACATGATTGAGAAATTCTTCCATGAACAAATGCAAATGAGGGTTCAAGAATTTATGCGTTTGGGGTCTATGTACAAGCCTCTCTACCTGCAAGGTAGGGGTAAGGTCTGTGTACACTCTATCCTTTCCAGACCCAACTTTGTTGAATTACACTGATTATTGTTGTTGATGATGATACTATGTGCAAGGGAGAATGGTCATTCATGTTTTTGTTAATCATTGAGATGAAATGGTTGTATCCTTAATGTACTTGGAAGAAAATTGAAAAAAGTGTGGTTGGGATGGAAGTAAATGAAAGTTTCATTCTTTTCCTTTCATTATCATTCTCTGCATGAATATTTGTGTAGTTCCTTAATCACCGTGTGAATTTGAATTAGTCAGGCTACTGAGTTCCGAATATCAGATGGTTAGAATTTGATTTTGTTATTGCTTTATTTTTCTGTGATGATTGTACAGCAAATTATAAGGTAGAAAGATGCCATGATGATATTTATATCTTTACCTACATTATCACATCAGTCAGTGAATGGGGTCATGGAATTTATAAACAACTGAGTTGATAAGATTCTTTGTACCAGATATCTGATAATCTTACAAGTTTCCAGGGAGAAAAAAGGGTCTTGGTAGGAAAGTGGGAAACGGAAAAGCATTGAAAATCTTCCAATATTGTGTTTCAAATGGAAAGTGGGAAACGGTAAAGCATTGAAAATCTTCCAATATTGTGTTTCAAATGGGGATTCATATATAGGTTTTAAGGATTTAAAAATTCACATTCCTTTATTGTTTTCAGCTAGTATTCTATTAGGGTTCGTTTGGTAGAGTGTATAAGAACAATTCAGAATATAGTGTATTAGTAATACTTGTATTAATAATATTTTTTTTTAGTTATGCTTGTATTAGTTATGCATGTATTATTTCTTATAGATTGTTTGATTTGATGTATAAGAATAAGAAATAATACATATTACATAATTTCTATAAAAGAAAAGTTTGTTTACAAAAATATCCTTCTTTGATTTTGTACACTTTTTTGCAACAAAGTTCTTTTGTTATCTTAAACATAATTAGTATTGTTGAATTAATATATAGAGGTTTAGGATTAATTGTAAGACCTTCGTCTTTGCGCAACAATGTTACGCCGACGGATTAACATAGTCGAAATAAATATAAAATACAGGACGTAAAATTAAGAAATAGTCTCAATTTTTTTAAAATCTTTTTAAAGACCCTCAAAGCAAAGCAAAAATATGTTATAGTCATTTAAATCAATTATTCATTGTAGTAAATTAAAATGATGGGAAAAGAAATTGTGAAATGTTTTGAAAAGAGTCACTATTGCAAATTAAAATGGTGGAAAAAAGAGTCGTGAAATATTTTGAGGGAAAAATTGAGGGATATTAAAGTCATTTAATAAGTTAATGCATATGTTTAAAGTCTTTGTGTTACTAATACATAGAAAATGGAGTGTATTATTAATACACACTTCAATACACAATAGAGTGTATAACTAATGTTTGTATTAGTTATACATAGGCAAAAAGACGTACCAAACAAGGTACTAAAAATACACATTAACTAATGCATGCATTATATTTTACAATACACTCTACCAAACGACCCTAAATGTGTTAGAAGGTATGGATAAATTTGTTACCATATAACCAAGAGGTCATAGATTTAAGCCAAGAAAACAGTCTCTTGCAAAAATATAAAATAAGACTACGCCGGTCATTCCCCTACCCCACGCATAAACAACAGTTTAGTGTACTGAACTGTCTTTTTTATTAGTCTAATAGTCACACTTTATCAATGGATCTAAAGTTGGTAGAAAGCAATGTTCCCATATCCATCAGATCTTTATCACTTCCAAGGTCATAAAAGCTGTACTTTCTGAGTGTTTTATCTATATGTTAGATAGAGTTGTTAACAAAATTATTTTAATGTGATTTGTTGGCATTTGGACACCTCCATGATTTATTTTTTTTAGATATTATTGGTCGTGAATTTATGAGCGGGTTATTTATTGTTTAAAAACTTTTGTATAGACAATTCATATTATCCATATACAGTGTTTCAATCTAAAACATCAATTCTTTCATGTGTTAGCAGTAACAATCTTCAATGAAACTCTGGTCCAAAATATGAAAGAAACAAGTGTTTCCTGTAAGCATAAAACGGATTATATAAACTTAAATAATCTTATACATAAACAATCCTATCCATAATCCTTTGTATTATTTAGGAACGTTGAACTTAATGGTTTTCACATACACATAATAACAGTAATTCAATAAATAATTACCTACCTAAATTCTCCATGGTTTTAGCGGAAGCAAAAGCATAATAGCAGAAGCAGTGAATTGTTTCTCTCTCTTTACCTTACTTTCAGAATAATTGTGATGGAGCTTTTGGAATTGGCTCTGTATCAATGGAATCGCATCATCCATACATAACGAATTGATGTGGTATATTCATATCATAATATATGAATGCATAACGAATTGATGTGGTATATTCATATCATAATATATTCTTCTTTTGACAGAGAGAGGACCCCTTTTATAATGGAAATAGTCAGTTATGTTTTCACTTTCCATCAACGTGATTGGTGGATACAATCATTATCCTACTAGGAGTCAGTAATTGTGGATACAATCCTACTAGGAGTCAGTAATTATTCTACTAGGTAACTTTTCATATAGATTAAGGATTTAACTTATTCAATTATTATTAAACCAATAAATTAATTAATTATGTGGGCCATAGAAATTTACATTCTCCCACTTGGCACATACAATGTTAATTTAATGGTTTAATAGGTACGTCAATCATGTGCACTATTAACATTAAATCCAACATTATTTATCATCGTTAAATAAATCAACTAAAATGAGTCATGGCGGTTATACGTCCCTTTACTTGACATAACTCCTTCCATGTACTACAATATTAGTCTATTACCTAACATAACCTTTCAAATACATAATGGATCCAATGATAATACTTAGAATCCTTTATCTACGTCAGAACCTGTCTTCATTATTCACAATATTATGTATACAAGAGAAAATAGATAACAACAGAAACATATATAATTTGAGCTCAAACTGTCAATTACATAAACATAATAAAGTCTTTACATAAAATCATTCATAGCTATCAATAAGACCCATCCTTTCAACATGTTCAATAAATGTTTTGGGCGGTAATCCTTTCGTCAAAGGATCAACAATCATAAGCTTAGTGCTAATATGTTTAATTGACACTTTATGTTTCTGTACTTCTTCTTTAACCGAAAAGTATTTCAATTCCATATGTTTAGCACCTTTCGAATACTTATCGTTCTTAGAGAAGAAAACTGCGACAGTATTATCACAATAAATTTTCAGTGGCCTGGCTATATTATCGACTAGTCCAAGTCCTGAAATAAAATTCCGCAACCAATTAGCCTGGACTGTGGCCTCAAAGCATGCCACAAACTCAGCTTTCATAGTGGATGTAGCTATAACAGACTGCTTCGCACTCTTCCATGATATTACTCCTCCAGTTAATAGAAACAAATATCCAAATGTGGATTTTCTTGTATCCACACAACCAGCATAATCTGAATTTGAATATCCAACCACATCTAGATGATCAGATCTTCTATAAGTGAGCATATGATCTTTCATTCCTTGTAAGTATCGCAACACTTTCTTTGCAGCCTTCCAGTGATTCATTCAAGGATTACTTTGATATCGACCCAGCATTCTAACAGCAAAACTGATTTCTGGTCTTGTACATGTTTGGGCATACATAAGACTCCCAATTATTGATGCATAAGGAATATCTTTCATTTGCTTTCGTTCCAAGTCATTCTTTGCACATTGATTGAGACTAAACTTATCTCCTTTCTGAATTGAAATGGGACTTGATGAGCATTTTTCCATTCTAAATCTCTCTAATACTTTATTAATATAGGTTTTCTGATACAATCCCAACAATCCTTGTGATCTATCTCAAAATATTTCTATTTCAATCACATAAGATGCCTCACCCATATCTTTCATTTCAAAATTATTAGAGAGATACTTCTTGGTATTATGTAACAAACCAAGATCATTAGTATCCAGCAAGATGTCATCAACATACAAGACTAACAGCAAGATGTCATCAACATACAAGACTAACATAATAAACTTACTCCTACTGACCTTTAGATATATACACTGATCAACAGTGTTTTCTTTAAATCTAAAGGTGACAATCGTTTCATTAAACTTAAGATACCATTGTCGGAAAGCTTGTTTAAGTTCATATATTGACTTCTTAAGTTTACACACCATGCGTTCCTTTCCTTTAATAGAAACCCCCTCAAGTTGATTCATATAAACTTCTTCCTCTAAATTTCCATTCAGAAAGGTTGTTTTCACATCCATTTGATGTAGCTCTAAGTCATAATGAGATACCAAGGCCTTTATAATTCTGAGTGAATCTTTTCTAGAGACAGGTGAAAATGTCTCTTTATAGTCAATGCCATCTTTTTGAGTGAAACCTTTGGCAACAAGTCTGGCCTTGTGACGTTTGATGTTGCCATTTGAGTCGCGTTTGGTCTTAAAGACCCATTTACACCTAACTCTTTTGCAACCTTCGGGTAATTCAATAAGGTCCTAAACTTCATTTTGTTCCATAGATTTTAACTCATCTTTCATAGCATTTATCCATTTATTAGAAATATTACTTTCAATGGCTTGTGAAAATGAAAATGGATCATCATCAATTCCTAAGTCAGTTTCTAACTCATGTAGATATACCAAATAATCATCAGAAATAGCAAATTTTCTTTGTCTTTAAGATCTTCTTGATGCTACTTCTTGTGGTTCATCTACTACAGGCTCATCAATTATGGCTTTATTAGTAGGAGTATTAATTTATTGTTCCTGTTGATTACTTTGTTGTGCAACAGCTTCAGGAACAACAAATTTAAAAGAAGTACAGGGTAGAGAAATTTTTATCCTAACTTCTTTAATTTCCACATTACGTGGTTCTTCACTCCCACTAAATTCATCATTCTCAATGAATCTAGTGTTTCCAGTTTCAACTATTCTCGTACAATGATTAGGACAGTAAAATCCATACCCCTTTGATTTTTCTGGATAACCAATGAAAAAACCACTGATTGTTCTTGAATCCAGTTTCTTTTCTTGTGGATTATAAACGCTAACTTCTGTCGGGCAACCCCAAACATGCAGGTGCCTCAAACTAGGTTTCCTACCAGTCCATAGTTCAAAAAATATCTTTGGGACTGCTTTACTGGGAACCCTATTTAGCAAGTAAACGGCAGTCCTTAAAGCATACATCCATAAAGAAGGACGTAAAGATGAATTACTTAACATACTCCTAACTATATTCATTAATGTACGATTACGCCTTTATGCCACACCATTTTATTGTGGTGTGCCAGGCATTATGTATTGAGCACATATGCCCACGTTTTTTGAGGAATTTAGCAAATGGACCTAGGTGTTGTCCACTTTTATCATATCTTTCATAATATTCACCACCTCTATCAGACCTGATTATTTTCACCTTTCTATCTAATTGTCTTTCAACCTCAGTAATAAATACCTCTAAGGCATTAATCGCTTGAGATTTTTCATGCAACAATAGATATATCTATAATGTGAAAAGTCATCAATAAAAGTGATAAAATATTTTTCTTTATTGAAAGATGTGATATCAAAAGGACCACATATATCAGTGTGTATAATTTTAAGGAGCTGTGTGCTTCTTGTGGCTCCTTTCTTTGTGTGTTTTGTTTGTTTTCCTTTAATACAATCAACACAAATATTAAGGTCAGTAAAATCTAAATCTGAAAGAATTTCATTCTTAATTAATCTTTTCAGCCTTTTTTTAGATATGTGACCTAAATGTTTATGCCACAAGTAAGCAGATTGTTCATTCACAAAAATTCGTTTGGTTCCAACATTATGAGGCAGAGTTAAGAGTGTTTCAACAAACAGATTATCAAGATTCAATTTGTATAAATTATCACAAAGAGTACCAGTACCAATGAGATAATTATTCTTAATCAAACTAAAACATCCATTACCAAAATTAAAGGAATATCCAGTCTTATACAACTTAGACAATGAAACTAAATTTCTCGAAAGAGAAGGAACATAATAAGTTTCAACTAAATCTAAGTGACGCCCAGTATCGAGAATCAGACGATAAGTCCCGATAACTTTAACTGGAGCCTTCACTCTATTCCCCATGTAAACAAATTTTTCATTCTTGTTTATGGTTTGGATTGTAAGAAATCCCTGCATAGTATTAGAAACATGAACAGTACAACCAGAGTCAATCCACCAAGCATTATAAGGAATTTCAGTTAAATTTGATTCGAGACATGTAAAAGCACAAGGCTTACCTTTCTTCTCAAACCATGCCTTACGTTTCAGGCAATCTTTCTGAAAGTGTCCAAATTTTTCACAGAAATGACACTTTCCATTCTTGTTTTCTTTCTTACGTACTTGAGATGAGGACTGATTAACACTAAGTTGTTTCTGTTGTCCCTTACCATGCTTCTTTCCTTTTTTTCAACTCCTTGATGATTTACATAATTAATGAAGTGGGTTCCTTGATTTTTTAGCCTCGTTTCCTCTTGAACCAACATACCGTGCAATTCATGCACGTTCCATTTATCTTTCATGGTGTTGTAGTTCATTTGGAAAGGACCATACTTAGAAGGTAATGAGTTGATGATAAACTACACAAGGAAATTTTGTTCCACTTCCATTCCCAATGACTTTAGTCTTGCTGCTATATTTATCATTTCAATGACATGCTCATGCATAGTACGTGAACCATCAAACTTCATGGTGGTCAAAGTAACCATTAGTGTCCCAGCAAGAGACTTATCAGCAGTTTGAGAAGACTCTTCCGCAAGTTTCAGAAATTCTTTTGCATTTTCAGTTTTGGAAAGAGTAGTCTTAATATTACCCGCAATATTCATTCGTATGAACACTAAGCCTAATCTGTTAGACTGATCCCAGTGCTTATAATGAGACTTTTCTTCATTACTGCCAGCTTCAGTAATAGCAGTTGGCTTTTCAGAGTAAATTGCAACATCAAGATCTAAAACCCCAGGATGAAATTTGATCTGTTCACACCAATCTGAAAAGTTGAATCCATTAAAAGTCGTAACAGAGGCGGAGCGTGAATGAAGGGCAAGTGCTGTAAAACATGCTCATTTGTTAATGCTTTGAGTTATGAATTTCAACACACTATCAAATTCAGAAATGACTTACTTAAATGTATATTGATGTTCTTCTTTGGGCGAAACATCAAAATACAACTTTAAACATAATGATGCTTAAAATGAATTTAACACAAATCGATAATATTTAATGCATCAATTAATAATATTTATTATCTTTGGATAAATAAATAAAACTAACGATACATCAAAATTATCTCTTTAATATTTATTGGTCATACGAACAAACAATCAACCTTTGGGTGATCCACAAATGTCTTATGACCAAAATTTAATTTACCCATAATTATTAGATCAATTATAAGCAGCAAGATTAATGGGTAATTAATTTAAACTTTAACCTTTATTTTGGAATTAATTTCATAAAGATTCGACCACTTTGGTGATTAACGAATCTTACATATATGATTCCAAGTTATATTAAGAAATAATTAATTTTATTATTGCATACTACAACGTTCTAACAACAAAGATTAAACCCATGTTATTTTAAATAGAATCAATTATAATAATATAAATATTTCAAATTTCGTTATTCAATAATTGTGAAGTTTCTAACAAACATAATTAAATTCACAAGATCTGGAGAAACATTAATTTTAATGGAAAATCACTTGTTCCGAAAATCAGGCTCTGATACCACATGTAAGCATAAAACAAATTTATAAACTTAAACAATCTTATACATAAACAATCTTATCCATAATCCTTTGTATTATTCAAGAACGTTGAACTTAATGATTTTCATATACACATAATAACAGTAATTCAATAAAGAATTACTTACCTGAATTCTCCATGGTTTTAGCGGAAGCAAAAGCGTAATAGCAGAAGTACTGAATTGTTTCTCTCTCTTTACCTTACTTTTAGAATAATTGTGATGGAACTTATTCTTCTTTTAGCAGAAAGAGGACCCCTTTTATAATGAGAATAGTCAGTTATATTTTCACGTTCCATCAATGTGATTGGTGGATACAATCATTATCCTACTAGGAGTCAGTAATTGTGGATACAATCCTACTAGGAGTCAGTAATTATCCGGTAACTTTTCATATAGATTAAGGATTTAACTTATTCAATTATTATTAAACCAATAAATAAGTTAATTATCTAAGCCATAGAAATTTACATTTCCATCATTCTATCGCCCAATCATTTCCATTCCCACTGAATTGGAAAATGGGGTGACTATGAAGAGGGCATATCACTGGATCATCAGATTTATTTTTCTTTTATGGAGGATAACTATTTGCTGTACGGTCTACCCTGAACCAATTATTCCAAATTCGCATTGTGTAGGCCATATTAAAAGAGAAAGTGCTTCTTATGAAGAGTGTTCTATTGTCAAACTCAAACTTTAAATCTCCTATTAAGGAATGAAGGAATTTCATCCCTTCGTCTTATCTATAGGTGATTAATTAGTGGATGCATGGTTTCATTACGTACAGTTAATAACCAAAAAAAAAAATACAAAAAGTAAAAAATAAAAAAGCAAAGGACATAACAATAGTGTGAATATCGAGAGGGCGTACCATCAAATTCGTCTTTTCGAATTATCTATTTGCGATCAAATTGAGTCAACTATCCTAAATTCACTTGATATAGCGCTCCTTATTAAGAATTTTCTATTCTCAAACTCAATTCGATACACCTCTAATTAAGAAAGAAGAAATCTCATTCATCCACCATACCTCTTTGGTACTCGTCAGTGGCAGAGTTAGGATATTCATGAAGGGGTCCATAAGTGAACATACGAATTAATCGAAGAGGGTTCAACATATAATATATATATATATACATAAAAATAATTTTAACCATACATATATGACATAATTTTTCGTCGAAGGAGAATCGAATGAACCCCTCGACAAACGGTAGATCCGCCACTGATAGTCGTGGATGATTTCATAATGGTAGAGCTAATAACCAAGTAAGAATGCAAAAAGTAAAGCAATGAAATAAAAGACGCAACCTTTTTTTTTTTCTAAAAATATGCTACTTCTGTGTGTTACAGAAACTCATCCTCCCAGAAAATACTTCATATTCTGGAGTTAATCGAGACCCACTCCCAAAACTCCCCCCCCCAACCAACCAAAAAAACAAAAAAGAACTAACGAGGAAGTCAATTTTCTTAAAATCTATATCTATATCTATATTTATATTGTATATTCTATATCTATAATCTATAATTTACAATCTATAATGTATAATCTATATCTATAATATATTAAAATTGTGAAGGGCCTTGAATTTTTTTTTTGAACTTTTTGCCGTTTATTAAAAGACTCCATTTTAAATAAAATCATCTTTTATGATCATTTTTTTATTATTATAATAATATTAAATATCGACTGTATTAACCCAAATTTTTTTTTTCCTCACATAAATAGGATTCTTTTTTTACCATCTAACAAAGCTAACCATATTCAAAAATTTTAGTAATATAAATCACCAAGGACATTAATTTTCAGAAGAGTTCATAATATAAGAATTAGTCCGAAGTCGAAATAATAATTCTTCCCTTAGTAGCTAATTAGTTAAAAGAACTAGGTCAGAGTTTAATATTTACTATTTAAATTTTAAAATTATCTGAAATAAATAATTTATTAATTAGTTAAAAATCATAATATATATGATAAAAATAAAACATATATGATAAAAATAAAATTTCACATGATAAAAAAAAGAAAAAAGAAAGCAAGTAGGTTAATTAGACAAGGAAAAATCTATGAAAAAGAATATTGATTTCGTAGGAGTGTTTAGTTTCGTGAGTTTACCAACGAAATAAATTATGGACAAAAAACTTATTTTGCCATAGTAGGAAAAAAAGTTTTTAGAGGGAAAAGCTTCTAATATTTAGGAATGAGTTAATACATAATAAAAATGACCCGAAACTTGACATCAAATTATAATTTTGACCTTAAATTTTGAGAGTGCACAAATATGACCTTTAACTATTCAAAACTGCACAAATATGACCTCCAATCCTATGTGTCAAAACGCGTGTTCAACACGCAAAATTGGGCGCGTCCAACTTAAAATCTAAAGGCATAATACATAAATATGACCTTAAACTTTGACAGTGCATAAATATGACATTTAATTATTCAAAACTGCACAAATATGACCTTTAAATGACTTTTCACTATTATTTTTTAAAATTATTTTTGGCTCAAAGATGAAAATGGCATCTAATTTCTTTTGTCATTGAGGAAAAAGAGCAATATTGAAGATTTATTAATTAGGTGGATCGGCCTCATACGAAAAAAATCGCGTGGGTATGTATATATATTATAAAGCAGAGGTCCAATTTAAGTTATATAATATATCTAAATATAATTTATTTAAATATTAAATTAAAGATGAAACTATACTAATAATAAAAAAGTTATAGTTTTAATAAAACGTTATTAAATTAACGTTATTAAGGATAGTAGTAGTAGTATATTAAATTAACATTATTATAATGTTACTAAATTAACGTTATTAAAATATTATTAAATTAATGTAGGGGCGGACCTACGTGGTTGCCATGGGGTTCACCCAAACTCCCTCGGTAAAGAAATTACGTTATATATAAGGTAGAAAATCTATATTTATGTACGTATATTAATGTTGAACCACATGAAATAAGGCACTTAGATATCCCAGTGGTGTTATTTGCTCTTTTTGGGTGCTTCCTTCAGCCTACTGTGCGGGTTCGATTTTTTAATTAAAAAAAAAGTTAGGTGTTGAAGCTATAGAAATAAAAATAATAATAATAATAATCATAATCATAATAATAATAATAATAATAATAATAATAATAATATTAAAAATGACGCCTTTTTAACACAAAAAATAAAACTTTGACAATGCACAAATATGATCTTTAACTATTCAAAACTGCACAAATATGACCTTCTACCAAGTCAGCCCTTTTCACGATGTGGCACCGTATGATTGGATTACCTTTCCACGTAGGTGCGAGTGAAACTCACGCATGGGGTTGCAAAATCGGAGGTCATTTTGTTCAGCTTTTGAATAGTTAAAGGTCTTATTTGTGCACTATCAAAGTTTAAGATCAAAGTTATAATTTGGTGTCAAGTTTAAGGTTATTTTTATGTATTATCCTTGTCCCACTTTTTGTAATGTCCTAATGTTGTCACATTTTCAATTTTTTTTCTAGTTTATAAATCCTTCCATTTTTACAAGAATACTTGATTACTTTCTCTAAATATTACTTTTTCTTCATTTCTTTTTAGGATTTTTGCAACATGTAAAATTTTGTATCTAGAATTAATTTTGTATTTTATTATTTATCTTCTATAATTGTGATAGGTGTTGCGTTAAAATTATGCTGGTGTTAGAAACTTTTAATTTTTTTCATCACAATTTTCAATTTTAGGTTGTCATCTTCTACTTAATCATAATCTTTTTTATTATTGTTAATTTGTTACAAGTAATTGTTTTATATCATTATGCTCATATATACAAAGAGCTTACAATAATACATCGGTGTACTCTCTGAAAATTGAGGAACAAGAAAAGATCCATTAAGAGAAAGATTTATTATAGCCCAAAAACAATTTTTAAAGTATAATGTATAAGATTAGTTTAGTGTTATAAACCTCTAACAAATATTTTCTTAAGAGAAGTGTAATTCAAGGTCATCCTCAAAAAAGTGGATCTAATTAGATTTTTCAGATCTAAGATCAGTGGTCGACAACAAAATTATATAAACACATGAACTTCTAGTATGTGTTTGAACGAATTATGAATTGAAAAAAAAAAGTTGTTTGAATTAGTTTTGAATGGATTAGAAGTTTGTATCAAGTTATATGTTGTTTTAATTTTGTTTCTCATTAATGATGTTGAAACTTTTATGTTATATATTTTTTTGGTATATGTTTAAAATGTATGTTTATTTTCTTTTGTTACATTGCTTCATAGCTGTTTCTTACTAAATAAATATGATTATCAATGAAAAGGCGTAGTCATATATATTGTACGTTGTGATCTAGGGTGGTATTTGTTTGCTTTCTTCTTTTCTCATATATCTTGTATTTCACAATGTTTGTGTTCCATATAACTACCTTTCAATTTCCATCGTTACCAAAACGGTTCAAAATTTTCAATTGCTTTCTAGATGATTTTAGTTTCTTCTAAAATTATTAGGATCTAAATACTCTTTTTCAATTAAAAGTCTAAAATTAATTTCTTTTTCCTATTTTACCTTCTGCATTAATTATTTATTCTAAAATATTTTTTAGGTCGATTAAAGACCATACATCAATTAATCTGAGTATTATAGTAAAATATGCACTTCATTTATTATTTTTTAAGAGGTGTACGTGAAATATGTCTCTATATGACGAGACAAAAGGTTCACTGTCTTTCTTTCTAGGGCCTACAAAAGTTTACAAGTCCATTACTAAATCAACAAATGGTAAAATTAATTTTAGAATTTTCTATTTTATAGTTCTACTTTTTAATGTACACAAATTTTATAAAAATGAAAAGGAATAAACATGCAATGCACGTTTCCATACTATATTAAAAGTGTGAAGGGTCTTAGAAATATTATTTGAATTTTTTGCACTTCATTAAAAGTCTTTACTTTAGACAAAATCATTTTTCACTATTTTTCTAATATTCAATAGTTGAAAATTAATTAAATATTTATAAGAAATCCTTTCCTCATTAGAAGTCATCAATATTAATGGCAACTAATACATTTTTCATTAGTTTAAAAATTCTAAATCAACTATAGTTGATTTTAAGAAGATTGTTAAATAAGTAATTAAGATTTTTTAAAGATTTAACTTTAAAAATAAGGAAAGATTTTAAATATAAAATAAATTTTAAAAATAATTGTACTACAAATATAGTACAAATTAATGCATCTCTCTTATCCTCTGATGATAAAATATATATGTGATTATAGTAAAATACATGTTATGTTTATATTATTAAATTAAAACATGAAAGATCTTTGAGAAGTGATTTAAACTCTTTGTACTTCATTAAAAATCTCGCAATAGACAAAATTATTTAATTTTAAATAATCAAAAGTTACACATGCGAGACACGTGCGGTTTAACTAGTTCTCTTAATAGTATCTAACTTCATATCACATGGTCAAATTTATACTTAAAACGTTATTATTAATTTATAGTATTAAAAAGAATCATCAGAAAATTCTTTGATTTGCTAATATTATATGTATCTTAAATATATATTTGTCCAAACATCTTTTTCACCAACCAGCCAAACATCAAACAAACATTTTGCTGAGAATATTTTTCATAGAAAAGTGACATTCTTTTCCATGGAAAATAACTTTCGTTGTTACAATTTTAATGACACTTTGAAGAGAAAAAATTGGTAGCTGAATTAACTTATGTTATAGTCATTTCGTTGTTGGTTAGAGTTATGTTAATATCAATAAGATAGAAATTAGTCATGTTAGTATTAGTTATACATGTATTAATAATGCTGAAGGATCTAATTATGCTAAGTTAAGTTATTCATGTATTGATCATTGTATCTTTTACTGTGCATAAAATAATACATATATTAATTAGGGTCATTGATGGGAAATTCATAGAGATGGGTAGGTACCAAGAGCACGAAATGTAGATGGGTTTAAGGTGTGATACTCGGAAGGCTCAAAGGATAGGAATGGAGTAGGTATTTTAGTAGATGAGAACCTAAGGAAGCAAGTGATGGAGGTTCGGAGGATCAATGATAGAATGATGACGATTAAGCTAGTTATTTAAGGGCTTATGACTGGATGATGGCGATTAAACTAGTTATTGAAGGGTTTACTTTGAACATTATTAGTACGTACATGCTACAAGTGGGCTTGGACGAAGAGGTCCAAAAGTATCTCTGGAATGATTTTGACAGGGGTATACCGCACACAAGAAGATATTCATCGACAAAGATGTCAATGTCCATACAAAGGAAACTTCTGGTGGTTTTGTCGATGTCCACGAGGCTTTGATTTTAGGGATAGAAATGGAGGTGGGACCTCACTCCTGGAACTTGTTAAAGATTTGAAGTTAGTGATATCTAACTCATGTTTTTCTAAAAAAGATCAGGACCACTTAGTTGACTTTTGTAATATAACGGCTAAGATTCAGATAGATTATTTACTTTTAAGAAGGGTTTATCCAGGTCTTTGTAAGGACTGCAAGGTTATTTCAAGTGAGAATTTTATGATCCAACGTAAGATTTTATTATGAACTTGGAGATCAAGAGAGAGAGGAGGAAAAATATATTATGTGATTAATTGAGGATTAAAGGAGGGTAGCTTGACCTTTCTGGGGAGATTGGAGAGAACCTGATGGCGATTGGGGCTTCGAGGAATAATGAGATGCAGACAATATGTAGGATAATATAGCTAGTTGTACAGGAAAGAAACTAGAGAAATGTTAGGGGTGTCGAGGGATAACTTTGGTGATCAACAAGGAAATTGGTGGAGGAATGGAGTGTTCCAAAGCACAATAGAAGCAAAGAAAGTTGCTTTTGCAAAATTGACTTAAGTGCAAGGGCAAGGAGAATATACAGAAGTATAAGCAATGTATAAAGTAACAAGGCAAAGGATAAGTTAGCATTTATAAGGGGAAAGACAATAGCTTTCAATGCATATATGTTAAACTAGTGGACAAAGGTAGGAACAAAAAATTATACAGGTTTACAAGGCGAGAGAGAGAGAAAGGCCCATAACCTTGTCAAGTGAAGTACATTAATGATGAGAAAGACAAGTTTTGGTGAAAGAAATCCTCACTAGGAGAAGATGAAAAGCATACTTCCACAAACTCTTCAATGAAGAACGAGACAAAGAAATTATGTTGGGTAATTTCGAGTACAATGAGAGATATTAGTATTTTGGGTACTGTAGGGTTATTAAAATTGAGTAGGTAAAACATGCTATTAGTAGGATGAACAGAGGAAGAGCAACATAATCCAATGATATTCTAATAAAATTTGGAAAGAGCACAAACATGAAATGCATGTAATAGTTAAGTGGGTAATTTAATGACATCTTTAAGATGACAAATTATCAAAAAAATGAAGATGGAGTACAATAGTTTCTTTGTACAAAAACAAGAATAATAATGAAAATTATACTAATTACAAGGTTATCAAATTGCTAAGACAAATTATAAAAGTTTGAAGGAGGCTGGTAGAGATGATGATAGGAAGGGGTGTATCCATTTTCAAAAATCAATTCAAATTTATGTCGGAACGATCGACAACAGAAGTAATCCATCTTGTGAGGAGACTGGTGGAGGAATATAGGACAAGAAAAAAGGACTTACATATGATGTTCATTGACCTTTAAAAGTCCTACAACAAAGTTTCAATGAAAGTCTTCTAGAGATGTCTGAAGTCTAAAGGTGTACTGATGTCTTATATTAGGGCGCTAAAGGACATGGTAGAAGGAGACTCGGAGCACTTCTCAGTTCAGATGGGATTTCACAAGAGATTAGTTCTTGACTTATTTTTATTTGTCTTGGTGATGAATAAAGTAACAAAGTGTATTTAAGATAAGGTGTCATGGTGCCTGCTATTTACGAATGAGATAATACTAATTTAAGAATACATGTAGAAAAGTTATTAATGCTAGATTGGAGGTGAGGAGATAAGTTTATAGTTTAAAGAATTTAGGTTGAGCAGGAGAAAGACAAAATATTTGAAGTGCAAATTTAGTGATGTAGTGCATGAGGCAGATGTAGAAGTGAGGCTTGGCGCATAAATTATCCCAAGAGAGATAGTTTCATGTATCTTTGATCTTTAATACAGTGAAGTAAAGAAATCAATAATAACATCACTCATCATTTTGGCTCGGGGTGGATGAAATGGAGGCTTTTTCTTTTGTATGATAAACAGGTAACTCATAAACGTAAAGGTAAGTACTATAAAATGGTGATTAGAATGACATTGTTATATATAATAGAGTGTTAACCAACCAAAAACTTTCATGTTTAGAAGATGTAAGTTGATAAAATGAGGGTACTGAGATGAATGTGTGGGTATAAAATAAGGATGTTGAGTTGAATGCGTGGGTATACTAGAAGATATAAGATGGACTCAGGACAATATGAGAGTAGCTTTTGTGGTGGACAATATAAGATAGGTAAGATTGATACAATTTACCCATGTGAAGGGGAGATGCGCTAACTCCCTAATAAAAATGTGTGTGAGGTTTGATATAGTGGCTCCGAGGGTAGGTAGAGGTGTACTATAAGGGGTCGTTTCGTAGAGTGTATAAGAATAATGCAAAATATGGTGTGTTAGTAATGCTTGTATTAGCTATGCTTGCATTAGATATGCTTGTATTTTTTGTTATGCAGTGTTTGGTTTGATGTATTAAAAATAACATGAATTAAATAATTTCTAAAAAAAATATTTTTTTACAATAATATCCTCCATATATATGTTGGAAAGGATGTGAATTTTTTTTTGAGGGATAATAGTGTCTTTAATCATGTTAATGCATGTATTGGATCCATTACATTGCATACCATGAATTTTGTGGTATTAGTAATATACACCTTAATACAAAATAG
This sequence comes from Capsicum annuum, assembly GCF_002878395.1. Classification (NCBI taxonomy): domain Eukaryota; kingdom Viridiplantae; phylum Streptophyta; class Magnoliopsida; order Solanales; family Solanaceae; genus Capsicum; species Capsicum annuum. The sequence goes on from NW_025855126.1 coordinate 2,183,406, forward strand.
AGTATATAGCTAATACAAGCATTAGTTATACATAGAGTGCAAAAGTATCAAACAAGGTATTAGTAATACGCATTAAACTAATGCATATATTAATTTTCCAATAAACTCTACCAAACGACCCCTAAAAGTATTGGACAGAGATGATTAGACATGATATGATGTAACTCTTGATTACCGAGGATGTTAACTTAGATAGAAAGATGTCGAGGTTATGTATCATGATAATGATTAGTAGTATAGAGTGTTCTTGCTTTTAGAGGGGCTTGACTTTAGTCTTATAGGATTCGTTTGACAGAGTGTATTAGGAGAAATAGTCCATGTATTACGAATGGTAATTTAGTACTATGTTTGGCAGAAATTTTGAGTCTATGTATTATACACACTATTTTGTATTATAGGGTGTACAACTAATACCTTTAATTTGGTGATATTAGTAATAAATTGAATTTAATACCATGAAATTATATAGGTAAAGACAAAAATACTCCTCAAATCCTTATCTTTTTGTTTACTTTCTTGGATTTATGTTTTATATTTTACTAGTAAATTTATTTAAGTAAATTAACTTATAAATTTTACTATTTAGAGAGAGTTATCAATTGCTAAATAAATCCAAGACCAATCAATACAAAGTGCCCTCCTGAAGTTTAAGTTGATGTTTTCGATCAATAAAATTTTTTATGATAAATAATTGTCTCACTTAAAAAATTGATATCAATATCAATCAATTTTCACTTAAAATAACTTATAGAGTGACAACAACTTTCATGATAAACTTTGATTCTAATTCAACACAAATTACATGTAACAATAGAGTGTATTCATGTCTGTAGAACAAGGCAATAATTAGGAATGATTAATTCGATTTGATCGGTTAGAAAAAACTAATTTTTTAGCTTCCTATATGTAATTTCTTTACGTTATACATTAACTCCTCTCTCATTTGCAAATGAATCAACAAAATCATTCACAAAATCGACCAATCATAAACCTAAAAATCATCGAGATCTTTTTTTATAAGATTTAAATTTCTACTAAAGATAAATCCAATCTCCATTTAAAAAAAAGAAAAATTATCTTTAACAGAGAAAAAACATTAAAACGGGTCAATGAAAAACAAAAACAAATATAACAAAGTGCTGAAGTCAATTAACAATAATGAATTCATGAATAAAAAAAGTTTATAAAAGCTATAGAAAGTACACAAAGATATAAAACGTTGAAGGTATTTTTGTAAACAAACAATACTTTTAAAGAAATATAGTAATTCATATTATTTTTAATACATTAAATCAAACATTATATATTGCATAATAAATATGCTTAGCATTACTAATCCACACATTACTAATACATCTTATTCAGTACTATTCTTATACTCTACCAAATGACCATACAATGTCTTACTTTAGATTCTATCATTTGTTGTTTATTGTTTTTGGGTTTTCGCACCATTTTGTGTTTGTTACTATTTTCTAACTAGTTGTTTTATTTTCTTTTTTCATCCTACTTTGATATGTACTCTGGCTCCTCTGAAAACAACCTAATTGAAGTAAGATTTGTGTATACCCTAAACCCCACTTACAAAATTCACTAAGTATATTATTATCATATACATATATTAATTATGCAGAAAATAAAAACGTGCACTAAATATTGTTTGAACAATGCTATATTTTATATGAAAATAAAAAAAAACAATCAACAAAAAAAAAAGGAAAAAAATCAACCATTGGATAACTAATGCTATAATCTATGAATTATTTTTCCTCTTTTTTGCTACCAAATTATACATAATGATAAAGTCATGTCACTTTTAGTACTTGATTAAATCTTTATGGACCAACAACTAGGCGAACCCTAAGTTTTTGTAGAACTTACATAAAGTTTAAAAAATTTATTTCTAATTACTCTCTATTTCTATTTTTGTTAAATTATAAATAATTCCTTATTTTACAATCTTTAGATACATAATTAACATTTACATATATCATTTTGAATTTAAAAATGTAACAGTTATGTCATGACCCGACTCCGGGTCTAGTTGTGATGGGTTTCTCAAGTCCACTGAGGACCAGAGATCACCCCCAAGCCTGTCCAACCCCAACACAATCCAAAATGATAAAAAACAGAAGACGTTTAGAAAATAAAGATAAAAAAATTGATGTAACTCAATAATAAGTTCTAAGAATCAACAACACCCATCCGACCAACATATGTCCACAAAAGCCTCAAAATAAATCCGAATATAAAACTACGTGGTACATGCCCCCGATCATGACAATTACCATGACAATGATAATGTTAATGTGAACTCTTCAATTTTAAAATATGGAAAGAAATTGATGGAATGACTAATCTTTTTGAAGGATGAAAGATCACCACTTCACCACGAACCAACCAACGAATCGGATCACCTAACGTTGCACAGGGGTAAAGAAAGTATCTTCGGACCCTACATTATGAAATAATGTAGCATCCTCAGATGGTTAACAGGATTAGAGCTAGCATGTAACTCGGGTAAGGAATAAAATATTTCCATTTCAAAACCAATCCAAAATCAATGTAGATGATCACATACATGCTAACATACATATATACATAGTGCTGGGATAGGGAACAAGGTTTAAACATGAACTTAACCATTAGAATGGACAGTGTAACTCTAATCGTTCTAAAGATACCCACGGACTATATAGGTCTGACTCTCCCTACTGAAAGAGCCCTAGTTCGTGTTAGCCTCACAAATTGGAGAAATCCAAGAAAGGGCTAAGGAATCTACAACCCCAGTCATTCCAAAATATATATAAAGTATAAACTATGCACATGGGCATAAAGAACCCTTCTATATCTTGTTTTGATGATGAGCAGCTTATAAAAAGGGACCATGTCCCTGGATTTTCAAGGCTAATGTATAGCTGGCACGCGCCTGCACAGTTTTGTCATTTAGTGTAACAAACTACACAGGTGCTACTTGTACTATTTAGGACACCTGATGCGATTGTATTTTAACTCTTATCATTACTGTACAATAAAAAGTAAATGATGCTTCTCAATGAAGAAGTTTTTGCAAATCAGAAAAGCTAAAGATCGAAAGAAGCAAAAAGCCAACTTTCAATTTTGCTCAAGTTCTTATTTCTTGCATGTGCTGAAATAGAGAGTGTTCTTGAGTCAAGATTGAGTTTTTAACTGAATTACTCATCATATAAGAGTAATTTTCTTTTCTTCTTTCTTCGAGAGTTCTTAGTTAGAGTTGACTGAGCATGAAATTGGTCAGAGTTAATTAGTGTTGAGGGAGTCTTGGCAGAGTTGTAAAGGTGAGGTTGTAGTTGATTTACTACAAGTAAGAGGAGCCTAGAGTTAGGTTCAAGTTAGTGTCTATAATCCAAAGGTTGATTATAGTGAACTTTTGAAGAGCTCTTGAGGGCACCCCGTGGTTTTTTCTCCCTTAAGCGAAGAGGTTTTCACGTTAAATTATGTGTTCTTTAAGTTTTGCACAATTTTGTGTTTTTAGTTAATATACTATTTTATTGCCTGTGACTAATTTTGAGGGACTTGGTCCCTTACTATATGGTGCAACCCTCAAGGATTCAACAATTAGTATCATAGCTAGAAAACTCTACAAGCTTCACACCTAGAGTGATTTAGTTAGCATGACTGCTCTACCTCACCTGGAACAAAGGAAATCTACCACTAGACTATATAGATTTAATGAGCAGTACTATGGGTGGTTGAAAATCAGGATGTATGACTTAATTATGGCTAGGGATAGTGAGCTGATCGACATAGTTCTTGATAGTCTTCATGTCTCTATTAGAGAAGTCAAAGAATGGGAAGTTACAACAATGGTTGTCAAAAGAAGGAGGGAGTTCAATGATGAAGATAGGAACAGAGTTGATAAAAACTACAAGGCCAAGAAATTATTAGTTTGTGGCATAGGACCTGATGAATACAACACGATTTCTGCATGTGAAAATGCCAAGGAGATCTGGAATTACTTGAGGACTGCTTATGAAGGTACAACTGATGTGAAGGATTCAAAAGTAGACATGCTGACTACTTAATATGAAACCTTCACCATGAAAGAAGGAGAACAAAATATAAGAAATGCATACAAGGTTCACTTCTATCACAAATGAGCTTCACTGCTTAGGAGAGGTGATTCTATTGTATAAGAAAGTGAGGAAGATTCTTGATGTTCCTCCTAATTCCTGGGAAAACAAAGTGGATGCTATAATTGAGGAAAAAAACCTGAAGATCCTCACTAAGGATGAACTTGTTAGAAATCTAGAGACCCATGAGCTTAAGAAGCAATAAGAGCTAGATAAGAAGGAAGCAAAAAAACAAAAAATCTTTGACATTGAAGGCTTCAAAACATGATTCAAGTGAAGAATACAATATTTGTCAAACAGGATTGTTAGAGCCATGAAGAAGAGTAGTCAGTTCCAAAGAAGAAGAAGCAACAACAAAAAGGGAAACAATGTTGAGGTGTGTCACAAATGTGAAATTCCCGAGAATTTAATTAATGACTATCCAATGCAAAAATTAAATTATAAGGATTATCTCAAGACTGGAGACGATTAGGGAAAGAATAGGGACCAGGTCTCTAAAAAATCAAGAAGAAGGTTTGCAGCTGATTATACAGTAAAGCAAGCTCTGGCATTACGGGGAGATTCTTCTAGTGAATCTGATGAAGATGAGAAGTCTGGAAATATATCCATGCTAGTTGTAGAAGATAGTCCAGTTATCTGTGACTCCTTGTTTGCTTTCATAACCTACATAGAAGATGAAGGAGAAAATAAGGTAACTTTTTTAGATATTAAGGAAAATCTAGATAACTACTCAGCTAGGAAGATAAAAGGCTTGCAAGTGTGTTAATTGATTCTATATGTGAACTGGCTATTGAGAAAACTGCTTTAGAGGAGAAAGTAGAGAATCAAGATCTTGAATTGATTGCTTTAACCCTTCGGATATCTGAAACAAAAAATGGTCTCTAAATTGAAATCTAAAAATCTGAGTTGTATGAGTCAACTAAATTATTTAGATGGTAAAGGGAAGAAGGAGCTTCAAGGCTTCAGATTGATCTTTAAGAGAAATTGAGAGAGTGTCAAAAATATCTTATATTTGTACTTCATAAGAATGATAAACTAGAAAGGGACCTGGTCCGCTTAAGATAAGAGCTTAACAAATCTTTTAAGTGAACTACATCTTCACAGATCCTTTCTAATTTAACTAATCATGGTTTAAATAATCGTAAAGGACTTGGTTATCAAAGAAAAACTCAACTTGCTAGGTATCAAGGAAAGGCTGCTCCTGATGCTAGAAAGAAGGTTCACAAACCTCTATGTACTTATTGTGGAAGAGATGGACATTTGAAGGAAAGGTGTCAGCATTACCTTAAGGCTAAAATGAGCAGTACTGAAAACATTCAGTAAGATAATTCATATCCTAAGGGTTTTAAGTCACTGGAAAAGGTGAATAAGAACTCTCTACCTAGATGGGACAAGAAGGATTTGATCACACTATTGTCCTCCTACTGTGAACTCAAACTCAAGTAGGTACCCAAATCCAATAAGTGATCATGGTTCTAGGTAAGAGAAAGAGCATTGTAGTCAGGAATGGTCCATTGATAGTATGTGTTAAAATCTTAAATATTGGAAGGTTTGATTGTATATATCTCTCAAAACACTTCAAGGTGGAAGTGTCTCATTTTGAAATAGATGATTTCAAAGGACTTGGTCCCCAGGAAAGCATAACTGAAATTTCCAATACAAAAACTCTATGGAATGAAGATGAAGGGTTGGTGATGCTGAAGATGACGGGCAAAAGGCTGAAAGATTTAGATGAGAATGGTGATGATTCAAAACTCCAGTAACTAATCCCATCTCAAGTAGAAGATTAATAAGAAGGGGTCATGTAAAAATTTTCAGGGACCTGGTACCTAGGAAACTTATCTTAGAAGGAAAAGCCTCAGTAGTATGAATAAACTCAAGTCTAGGACCTGGTCCCTAAATCTGCTTTGAGAACAAGTTCTAAAATATAAAAGGGTGTGTAGAGTCTATAACATGCATTGATCAAAATGACTTGACCTAACATATGAATTAGTGTCTATCAACAAAATTGGATATGAAATGAAGATAGGTATCCTTGATAAAGTAGGTGCATATTAGTCTAACTTGGTACCATACCTTTGCAGGTATATACCTATGGGAACAACTTTGGAGAAAAATAGTTGAAGTAAATATAAGTTGGGAATTCAATTAATAAAGAGAGGGACCTAGTCCCATCTCTCAGATTAGTACCAAAATAATATTCCTTAAAATTCATAAAATTTTGGTCTGTAAAGGCCATATGTCTTCTCCCACCTGAACAAAGGTTGTCAATTCAAGAAATGTGAAGAGTCACATCTTTTTAATTAGATGCATCAATTAAAAACTGGTACATCTTAAATGTCAAGTGGTCACTTCCTTAAATACAAAATCAATATAGTTCTTTCTCTTCTTAAGTAACTCAAATCTTCTTTCTATATCACTCCCCATCTCTAATCTAAACTGATCCTTTATTTTTTCCTCTCACAAAAATTTGAAATGGTAGCAATTCCATCTTTATCAACACTTATAAAAGAGTTATCCTCTGGTCATCTTCAAGAATCTCAAAGTTCCTTATCTACTAATCCTCCTCTTGAGATTTCAAAAACCCTAAGTGAAACCGTTCTTGTCAAAACTCTTGTATTCATTGAAAATCTTGCTGAGTTAACCTTGGAAGTTGATTTAAATCAAGTTCTTGACTCAAAAATTGAACAGGAAATTTCTCAACCCAAAATTCCCTTTTTTTCATAAGAACCTAAGTCCTCCAATGTTTCACAAATCCCTGCCCCCCCTGAAGAATTGAAAGGTACTAAAATTTTAGAAAACTTGCAAGTACCTGGTTCCCCTGCTCCCTCTATGTCAAACCCTACATTTTCCCAATAGGTTGACAAAGAGATTTCTATAAAGAAGTCTAATCCACTTAGTAACATAAATTGGGTAGTAGAAAATTTGCTTTTTCTTGCACATGATTCCAAGGAAAGCTTTGGTAGTGTAGAAAAGCAAATTGAAAGAGAAAAAGATGAAGTGAAGAGAATTGAAGAAGTTGTATTACCTTTTAATGAGGAGGGTGATAAGGATAAGGATGAACCACTTTTGAGGTGGTCCATGAGTAAACAAAGGGATAGTAAAGGAAAAGAGAAAATGATTGACTCTAGTGAACAAGTTACAAGATCTTATTCTACTAGGGGGTTTGAAAAGAAATTTCCAGCAGATGCTATGAAAGAGATTAAGTCTTCTACCATTAAAAAAAGAAGATTCAAGAAATTTGTTGTAGAGAAGGAGGAAAATGTCAAATAGTAGAGGTTGGAGACGATGAGAACATTGATTTTGATGTTTTTGCTGCAACTGAGAAGAGAAACCAAGAAGTTCATGCAGTAGAGAAGTACAGGTCCTCTAAATCAATATCTGGTAGCCCTTCTGGGATAAGGCTGAAAAGCATAGCTGTTAAGAAAAGGAAATACTTTGAGGGAACTGGTCCTAAAAAGAGAAAAGTTGTTGAAAAAAATCAAGCACTATTTCAAAAAGAAGAAGAAAAGAGGAAGAAAAGAGGAGATGTTTAGAGAAACAAGAATTACAGCCCTAAAAACCTAAAAAGTGTTGGCTGGTAGAGTGTTTGATCCCAAGATTTATGTGAAACCTAGGATGGTGAAGTTAGTGTAGTATGTCAGGCACCAGGGATGGCTACATCTTTTTAAGGGATCGACACCAATGATTTTTGAAAATGAAGTTAGAGAATTCTATTATTCAATAGATTTCTCAGAAGATGGGTTGAGTCTGACTGCATATGTGTAGGAAAAGAAAATAAGACTGGATGAAGAAATATTGGGAGGAATTTTGGATGTACCTAATATGGGTGTGAGGACTGTTGTGTAGCAACATCCCACAACTGAGTTTATGATTGAAGCCTCAAAGGTGAGTGGGACTTCAGCAGTTGCAGTTATAAAGAATTTTCTAAAAAGTGAGTTCCCGTTGGTATTTGAATTCATTAATAAGGTTCTATTGCCAAGATTAGATAAGAAGAATATTGCCTCTGGTGTTGATCTATTTTTGATAGAATGTCTGAGTAAGTTTGAGTTGATGAGTTTACCTGCTTTGATGATAAAGCACATGAAGAAGGTGATCCAATTAAAGGAAGAGAGACATGGGATGCCATATCTTGAATAAGATGTTAAATCTCTTTGGTATAATTGGGACTAAGGGGATTCCTGAAATAGTCTAACAACCTTGGTGGAAAATGAATGCATTGAAGGAAAAGTGGGAACTACGTCCCATGTGTCAGAACTTTTGGCTACTTATGAAAGTTTAATCAAAGAATTAGAAGAGATAAGGATCATGTTGGCTACAAAGGACACTAAGATAGCTCACCTAAAAAAATAGAATCAGAAGTTATCCTCAGAGGGACCTGGTTCCACTAAGGAACTTGCAGCAAAAAATACAAATCTCCATGGCAAGGTTGCAGAACTTACTAGTGAGGTTCAAAGGCTGAATGCTGATGTGAATACCCTTCTAAATAGTTGTTGGATGCTCATGCTGCTAAAGCTGTCATAATGGAGTTGTTACTAAAATCTCTCTCCCCTAACCCCCCTCTACCTAAGTCCTATTGTGTCAGTTTCCTATGTTAGTTTCTTGTGTCATGTTTCTTTTAAGGCCTTTGCAGACAGTTATTAGATGTTCTTTTTGGCATAATGTAATGGTACTGATCTTATCTAAAAATGAATGAATCTTTGATTGTGTGCTAATTCTATTTCATTTTATTTTACAAACTGTTCTTCATGTTAGTGTTTCTCCAGTGGCCATGAGTTAACTAACCTGTGCTTATTTTTCTCTTGGTTTAATATCTTCACTTTTCAATGATGCTAAAAGGGAAAATACTGATTTTATGTAGAAGGGACCAATATTGTAGTTGTGTATGGCATGTTAACTAGGGGAAGTATGATGAGACACAATGACAGGGAAAGTAAATGCATGATTGGGGAAGTAAATAAAATTTTAAATATCAATTGACAACAAGGGACTAGGTCCCTAAGTTACATGATGATTGAATCATAGGGGGAACATTCATCTTTAGTAGTGGTAATTACCCTTATTAAATTTGATGAATGAATGCAGATGCTCAAAAGCTTTGTGGTTTGTTTGTATCATCAAAAGGGGGAAATTGTTATATCTTATTTTGATGATGATCAGATTAAAAAAAGGGACCAGGTCCTTGGATTTTCAAGGCTAAAGTATATCGGGTATGTGCTTGCACAGTTTTGTCATCTAGTGTAACAAACTGCGTAGGTGCTGCTTGTACTATTTAGGACACCTAGTTCGATTCTATTTTAGCCCTAATCATTACTCTACTATAAAAGGTAAAGGATTCTTCTCAATTAATCCATTTTTGCAAATCGGAAAAGCTGAAGATTGAAAGAAGCAAAAGCCCAACTTTCAACATTCCTCAAGTTCTTATTTCCTTTATGTGCTTAAATAAAGAGTGTTCTTGAGTCAAGCTTGAGTCTATAACTGAATTGCTCATTTGATAAGAGTAATGTTCTTTTCTTATTTCTTTGAGAGTGCTTAGGTAAAGTTTCCTAATCTTGATACTGGTTAGTGTTAATTAGTGTCGAGGGAGTCTTAGCAGAGTTGTAAAGGTTAGGTTGTAGTAAAGTTACTACAAGCAATAGGAACCAAGAGTTAGGTTCAAATTCGCTTTTGTAATCAAGTGGTTGATTACAATGAACTTTTGAAGAGCTTATGATGGCAAGCTGTGGTTTTTCCTCTCTTGAGCAAGGATGTTTCCATGTTAAATCCTGTGTTCTTTTAGTTTCCTACACTATTTTGTGTTCCTGTTAATTTACTGTTTTATTACCCGTGAGTGATTTTGAAGACTTGGTCTCTCACTGTGTGGTGCAAACCCCAAGGTTTTAATAACCTCCACACCAAAAAATATGGTTTCTAGTATCGGTCCCCCTAGGATCTCCACCTTCCATGGTGAGCTACATAACCCCCTTTAAGCTCAATTAAAATATTTGCACATAACCCATCCATTTAACCGAGGAGTTATCTATTAAAGAATTTACTGAATGGTATCGTCATACCAAATTTAATTATGCTTGCAAGTTAATTACATTATTCCACACAAAACTAATTAGCCATAAGATTCCAAAGTTCTAATTCAAAATAAATTTAGCCACGACTAAATTTCGTTTCTTCTTTTAGGAGGCATGTTCTGTAGAAGAAAAAGAGAATTAGATTAGACTAAGAGATTGACTTGATATTATGCTCACTTGCACGACATGAATAATGAAAGAGGGTAAATTGTTCATAAAACATCTTATGGCCTCTTGTGGATAAATGTGGCACGCAATACACCCATGTACAAGACTCTACTAAATGTGGCTTTCAGACTTCCTAGGACTCTATTGAACCTGGATCTGATACCAAGCTTGTAACGCCCCAAATCTGGTATCCAGAATGCTACATGGTATTCATGACCCCGAAGGACCACAAGCTAACCTATGAATGATATCTGTACCTGTATACTACATAAAATACTGAATAATGCAGAAACATGAACTGAAAGGCCATAAGGTTCACATAACTAAAGTAAAATATAACATCTAATCGGGGTATAAAATACCCAAAACAAAATTAAAAATACTGAAGTCTGATACATGATAGTCTAGAAAGCCTCTAACTGATTGAACTTTCTGAGTAAGGAGTGGATGAGACATGTCCCCAACTAACTCCAACTAATAAAATAATTAATGAGATAATGGAGAAATAATCATGTCCTTAAATTATAAGGACTCACTTCTAACTCTGACTATTGAAACTGGAATCTATTGCTGATCTAGAGCTCGTGTCTCTAAACCTATGGTATATGACACCATAGCGCAAATGCGTCAGTACTTTGAATATACTGGTATGTATATAGGGTAGGCTGAATGCATAGAGTTCATATGCATGAACAATAATCGCTAACTGATTAATATAGACATGAGAATACATATATGCATACATAGTAACTATATCTAAAATCGTGATAACATGAGTACTGAATTTGAATACTGATAACATGACATACTGATAACTGATAGTCCTGAATCTGGTAGAACTATTAAGTTCTGTTCTGTATCTGAGTTGAGTGTATCTGACAGTCTTGGATTCTAAAGAACTATCTGAGTTTTTTTAGTAAGACTGGTACTGAGACTGTGAGAGGTAGTCATCTAACCGACATGCCCCAAATGATGCATTATAGCTGAATTGGGGTCCAATCTATGCCCTAATTGGAAGGGTGTCAATACCGCGCCACTGGTAAGGACAACTTTACGAGTGACCCTAATATAATAGGTAACTTTAATGAGAATGGTGGGAACCCTCATATAGAAGGATAAGCCACCTCATCTACCCTCATATAGTAGGCTATGATGTCTCAACCTATGCTGGCTACATAGTTCTGGAATGCAAGGATTTCTACTAAGAATCACACTCTCATATAACAGGCGAGTTCCCATCCTTAGGTTCACTCGGTGCTAATTTCTACTCCTATCTGAATAGACACTGAACATAATTTACTAAACTGAACATGCTCTGAGTTACTGAATTCTGTTGACTGACGGAATATTACTGATATCTGATAACTGACTGAATTCATGAGATCATGGAGATTTCCTGAGTCATAAGACTGTCTGAAGTCTAAGGATTCATAGCTTGACTGAGAGTATCGTGGAAACATGACATGGAACTAAGCACACAACTAATATTTTGGGTACAAGTACCCCAAGGACTCGATGGAAGGAAACTGACCAAGCATAACTTACTTGAACATATAACTAACATCATAATCCATAATACATTTATAGAAGAATTCCATCAAAACATGTGATAGGCATAACTTGTACATACATGGGGATTTCATGATATCATACTAGTTGGGTATTGTTCCTTCATCTAGGCATTTAATCAAATACATGGAAGGTATAGCACATGTAGACAACATTATATAACAATTAATCATCATGATTCATCTCTAATTTTATCATCCTAGGGTTTATTCATAGGTTCACATGAATATACATCCATACAAATCAATTCCACATAAAATTCAACACCCAACATGGATTTGAATTCAATTGATCATTCTCAACATAAATTAAACTAACCCAACATGAAATTCATAAAGAAATCCATAAACTTAAACTTAGAAAAGATATTTTTGGGCTTCATGGATAAAAGGAGTCCATGAATGAACACTACGCATATCATAGTTTGGGTGAAGAGTGGCTGAAGCACAGAGAAAATTTCATGGAATTGGATCTTCTATGAAAAACCTAGCTTGTTCTTGAGATTTTTTTGAGAGTAGAGAGTGTATTTTGGGTGAAGAGTGGCTGAATCACATGTTAAAGGGCTTAAATAGGGGTGGGAAGTTGACCCTTTTAACCCTGCACACATCATTTAATTTTAGTAAAATTTTCCCAAACTGAACCCCTGGCGTGATGTAGCGCTATCACGCTGTGTTACTGGAATTTGATAATTAGGAAACTGAGGAATGGCGCTACGTGGAGCTATAGTGTTGCCTCTTCTTTTGTGACCTGGAAATTTCGTGCGACGCGGAGGAAATTGCGCTAAGACACTGAAAAAGGACAATTCTAAATTTGTGCCCTGGGGCGATGCACCATAATCACGGACTCATACTGAAATTTTTCAAATGCCATTTCTTCTTGTGGTGCGGTGCACTACTGACTAATATGACATTGTTTTACGACGGGAACTTAAAATAGTTGTAACTTCTGACTCGATTATTGGATTTGGGTGTATCTTATATCGACGGAAAGATTATTGAATTTCCCACACAAAAAAAATTAAAAATCTTGAAAATTACTTATGGAATAAAAATCATTCAATTTAGAATCTAGTTCTAGACATTCTTGAGATGAAATTTGCTAGGAAAAGTACGTAGTATTACAATACTTTGGCATACATATAGCAGAGGCTAAAAATACTGACAATACTTCTTTTAGGGTTCTTAGAACTTCATTTTTCCAACATTAATTTATGGTATGATTAATTATTTATTTTTGATGTTGAATTCAAACATGAGTGGCTAAACACCCTTGTTCTGGGGTTGAGGCCGAAACATGATTACACTTTGATATTCTTAGAGTAGTTTATTGTTGAATTATCTTATGGATTATTATTATTCTCTTGTACTTACTATTTTAATGAATGGCCACCATTAAAATACAACTATATACCTTTGTGAATCTGAGAGGAGAATTAGTAGGATAGATCAAAGAGTTTAAAAAGCAAGGTTCTTATTCTTTTACAAAATAAAGGATTTGAATTAGCTTCTAGAATAGAGATATACCTAGAAGCCTTTCAGGATGATATCTTAATGCATTTAAATGGATTATTGTATCCCCGTTCAATGATGTAGTTGTAATGTCTATTTAGGTAGATGATTATAGGATCGAAAGACCATGATCATATTTTAAAACCTGCGAATTAATAACCCGATAATCAATGAAACCTTAATAAGAATAGAGATATATAAGATTTTTAAAAGTGTCTCAAGCCTTGAATTCTCACTCATTTTGTTTACAATTTTTCTCACGTTGCTACTGTCACACATTGTTATTTCTTTATTAGTTAGGTTATTCATTAAATCTTCACTATCATCCTGAGACTCTGAAATACTTAATAAATTATTGTCAATACTAAAGTTAGTAGAATTGCTAGTTAAGTAGCCCTCATGGGACAATATCTGACTCTCTGAGTCACTATATTGCTTGTATGATCGCATGCACTTGCATGTGCGATAGACCGCAATAAGTTTTTAGCACTGTTGCCGGAGACTCAAACAATTAGTAATTTTCAAGTTCTTTGGTGTTTGATGGTAAATTTAAGTGTTAATGACTTGATCTTAGCAGCTGACTTTTGCAGGACTAATAAAGTACTGAACTGGCAAGAGCAAAAGAATTAGTAGAGCCTTATTCGAAACCAGAATAGTATTTTATTAGAGGACAAGAGAAAACAATTTCACTATCTAATTCAGTAAGTTCAAATGGGTGATCAAAGAGATCCAAATCTTAATGATCCAATAATGCTCCACGTGCCCCATCCCCAGTGATTCCAGCTGCTCCTGTTAGAGACAAAGTTAGACCTATTCGTGAAGTGGCAATCCCACTTATGAACCATGCTACTAATTGTATCCACAAGCCAGAGGAAGGTGGTTGGTTCAAATTGAAGCAAAATATGGTACAACTATTGTGTTCGAGTGGAAAATTTATAGGGTTCTCACATGAAGACCCACAACAACACATACAGACCTTCTTGGAAATCAATGATACTTATATTTCTATAGGGGTATCTATTGATTATGTCAGATTGACTATCTTCCTCTTTTCGATAATTGTGGAAGTTAATAGGTGGTTATATGATGAACCACCAAACTCCATTACTTTTTGGGATGATCTGGCTCGGAAGTTCCTTATTTGATTCTTTCTATCTGGGAAGATAGCATGTTTGAGAAGCTAGATTCTAAGTTTTATGTAGAAAGAAGGAGAAAATCTTTACCAAGCTTGGGAATGATTTAAGGGTATGCTGAGAAATTAACCCTACCACCTTCAATCTAATGATGTACTAGTTCATACTTTCATAGAGGGTTTTGATCCCAATAAAAAGATTCTCCTCGATTCAGTAGTAGGTGGGTAAGCTCTTGAGAAGACTTATAATAAACTATACATATTTTTGAATCTGATTTTATGAGGGAATCCTAAGTGGCATGCTGACTCAAGAAGTGCTCCAAAGAAGGTTACATGCGTGTTAGAGGTGGACTAATTTACTGCTATATCAGCTCAGATTGCTGTAGTATAAAATTAGTTAACTAATTATCTTAGCAATATTAAATTGGGGGTTACACAACCTGCAACAACAGCTAATCCAGTTCATCAGTCTAATACTTGGTGTGAGATTTATGAAAGCAGTGAGCATACATCAGATGCTTGTACGACTAATCCAGAGTTTGTTAATTATATGGGAAATGTTAATAGTCTAGGGAAAACTTTGGTAACATGTATAATTTGAATTGGAGAAATTATCCCAATTTGTCATGGGTGGAAATCAAGCACAGAATAACAATCAGTACTGGGGGCCAGTACAATAGAATCAACAATAGCAAGTTCAGAGTAATTAGGCTATGACTCAAATGAGCAATATGGAAGAGATGTTAAAGCAAATTATGGATACTCAAGCATAGTTGGTTGCAAATATGAAGTTTCAACAGTTGATTATAAAGAACTTGTAGATTCAATTAGGTCAGATTCTAGGAGTACAAAATACTAGACCTCAGGGTGCTCTACCTAGTGATACTGAACCTAATCCAAAATAGGTAAATGCAGTCACTACTAGGAGTGGTCTGCAACTAAAGGACTTGGAACCTAAATAGGTAAATCATGAGGCTACTGATGGTGATAGTGAGAAGAATGGAGAGAAAATGGTTGACTAAAAAGACGAAAGTAAGAAAACCAAAGTAAAGAAGACGACTTTACCTTTGTCTTTCCCCCAAAGGCTTCAAAAGCACAAGAGAAAAATAGTTACAAGATGCTTTTAGAGATTTTGAAAAAGGTTTATATCAATATCCCTCTTGTTAATATTTTTATAGAGTCTTCCAAAGTATGCGAAGAATATGAAGGATATTATGGAAATCAAGAAACATATGACTGAATATGCTACAGTTGAACTTACTGAGGAATGCACACAGGATTCAGAATAAGTTACCCACAAAGCTGAAAGATCTAGGAAGTTTTACTTTGCATATTACCATCAGACAATCCATTGTGCTTGGGTTTTATGTGCTTTAGGAGAAAGCATAAATATCATTCCCACATCTTGGTTTAGAAAGATGGGTCTAGGGAGTCCCAAGCCCACTACAATTATTTTGCAGTTAGCTAACAGACCCCTTGCTAGGCCTGACGGGATCATTGAAGATATATTAGTGAAAGTGGGATTGCTTATTTTCCTAGTGTATTTTATTATTCTTGATTTTGATGCCGATCCAGCTATTTTATTTATTTTGGGACATCCATTCTTAGTAATTATGCAATCACTTATTGATGTAGCTGCAGGAAAGATAGCCATGGGAGCTCATGACAAGGTTAAGGTTTTCGATGTGTGCAAGGGAATGAAGTTGCATACGATATATGAAGAATTGTCTACTATTACAGTTGTAGACCTTAAGTCTGAGCTCCACCTATTATCTAATGACCCACTTGAGCGAGCGTTGATTGTGTAAGATCTTTATGGTGATGTTGAGGCACTTCAAATGGTGCAAATTATTGATTTGGCGGGGATTAACACTAGAGTTGCTGAATTTGATCCATTGAATACACTGATTGGACTATCTCCTAAGGAGTCTGTTGATGAAGCAACAAAACTAGAGCTCAAGGATATTCCTCCTTATTTAAAATATACTTTCCTTGGTGATTATGATACTTTTCCTATGATTTTGTCTGCTAGTTTGTTTGATGTGCAGGTGAGAGAGGCATTGACAGTGTTGAAAAGAAGAAAGAAAGCAATCGGATGGAAGATGTCGAATATCACATGCATCAATCCAGCTTTCTGTATGTAAAAAATATATATGGAAGAGGGATATAAAGTGGGTATGTAACACCAGAAAAAACTGAATTTGGTGATGAAAGAAGTGGTCAGAAAAGAATTTATTAAGTGGATTGATGCTGGGATAGTCTATCCCATACCTGACAGCAAATGGGTTAGCCCTGTGCGCTGTATCCCAAAGAAAGAAGGGATGAATATTATGATTAATGAATAAAATGAGCTGATTCCAACTCGCACAGTGACTGGGTGGAGGATTTGCATAAATTACAAAAAGTTGAATGATGCCTCAAGGAAGAAGCACTATCCCATTACATTTATTGATCAGATATTGGACAAATTGGTAGGACAGGAATACTACTTCTTTCTAGATGGGTATGTGGGGTACAATCAGATAACCATAGAACCAAAAAACCAAGAGAAAACCATCTTCACCTATCCTTAAGGTATATATGCATTCAAACGCATGCCCTTCAGTCTTTGTAATGCACCAATGATTTTCTAGAGATGCATTATGACTATCTTCTACAATATGGTGGAAGACTTTGTCAAGCTATTTATGGATGATTTTTTCATTTTTGGCAATTCATTTGATATGTGCTTGCAGAACTTTGAAAAGGTCTTGGCATACTATGAAGAAACCAATATTGTATTAAACTAGGAGAAGTTCCACTTTTTGGTCAAGGAAGGTAACGTCCTTGGTCATAAGGTGTCACACATAGAACTTGAGGTAGACAGAGCTAAGGTAGAGTTCATTGAAAAGATGCCATATCCGGTGTTAGTGAAAGGGATAAGAGGCTTTCATTGGCATGCAAGATTTTGTAGACATTTTATCAAAGACTTCTCAAAGATAGCAGGTCCAATGTGCAAGTTGTTAGAAAAAGAGGTCAATTTCAAGTTTAGGGCTAAATTTCATAAAGCATTTGATTGTTTGAAGAAAAATTGATAGAGGCACCCATCCTAATTTCTCCTGATTAGGCATAACAATTTGAGCTTATATTTGATATAAGTGATGTGTCTGTTAGAAAGGTATTAGGGCAGCATAAAGAGGAGGTATTTCACTCTATCGATTATATGAGTAAAATCTTGGATGCAACTCAGTTTAGTTAAACAATCACAAGAAGGAAATGCTAGCCCTTGTGTATGCATTTGATAAATTCAGATCATACTAGGTAGGTACAAAGGTAATTGTTCATACTAACTATACCATCATCCGATATTTGTTCAAGAAGAAGGATGCAAATCCAAGGTTGATTAGGTGGATTCTTCTACTCCAAGTGTTTGATCTAGAAGTTCATGATAGAGAGGGAGCTAAAAATAAGTAGTGGATCATCTTTTGAGACTTAAGAGTCATGATCACGTAGCCGATAATACAATTTGTATTTGAGAGGAGTTTTCAGTTGAGCAGTTCTGGCACTGGATATAGCTGAAGTTGCATGGTTTACTAACATAGTAAACTTACTAGTAGCTAGTATATATCCTCCAGAGGCCATAAGTCAACAGAAGAAAAATTTGTTCCATGATTCTCATGCCTAGGTATGGGATAAGCCATTTCTCTTTAAGCAGGGTGCAAATAGAATAATGAGAAGATGTGTTGTAGAAGCTGAATCTAAAAAGGTAATTGAAAGTTATCATTCAACACTTTATATATGTGGTCATGGTGGAGAGTGGACAGCTTGTAAGGTATTGTAGTATGGTTTTTCTTGGCCTACACTATTTAAAGATGTTGTGAATTATGTTAGATGTTATGACCAGTCCTAGAGAACGGGCATGATATCAAGGTGTCATAAAATGCCCTTGAATAATATTTTGGAAGTGGATATCTTTGAAGTGTGGGGTATAGACTTTGTGGGGCTATTTCGACCATCTCTTGGCAATTTTTACATTTTGGTGGTTGTTGATTATGTGTCTAAATGGGTAGAAGCTGATGCTTTCCCCATAAATGATGCAAGAGTAGTGATGCAGTTGGTTAAGAAGCCAATTTTATCTCATTTTGGCACACCAAGAGTATTTATCAATGACGGTGGTATGCCGTTTGTGAAAAAATGGTTTAAAAAGTTGTAGGCAAAATATGATGTTAGACACAAGTTGGCCACAACTTATCACCCATAAATAAGTGGTCAAGTGGAGGTGTCAAATTATGATATTAAGTAAATATTGTAGAAAATAGTCATTGTACAGCGTAAGGATTGGTTGAAAAAGTTAAATAATGTATTATAGGAGTATCGGACAGCCTATAACACACCCATTGGGATCTCTCCTTATAGCTTGGGGTAAGGAAAAGCTTGTCACTTTCTTGTGAAGCTTGAGCATCTGGCTTATTAGGCAGTGAAGAAATTAAATCTTGATAGGAAGGCTGCTGGAGAAAAGTGATTGTTACAACTAAATGAACTTGATGTGTTTCGCTTACATGCCTATGAAAATGCAAAATTGTATAAAGAAAAGACCAAAAGATGGCATGATAAGCATATTATGACTCAAGCTTTCGAGCCTGGGCAACTTGTGTCGTTATTAAATACTATATTGAATTTTTTTCTAGGTAAGCTAAGGTCCAAGTAGTTTGGCTCATTTGAAGTTGTGAGAATGACATCTCATAGGGCTATTGAACTATGGAGTAAGGAAAAGAGAAAAAAATTCATGGTGAATGGATAGGGAGTTAAGAATTATTGGGCGGATCATGTGGATCAACTCAAGATGTCCATCACCTTTGAAGATGAATGAAGATGAGTTGGGGCATACCACAACATAAACTAAGGTGATGCGTAGAAGGCAACCCACCAATGTAATGTAATAGTGTAGTTTATTTCTTAGTTTTTTGAAAAAAATAAAAAAAGAGAAAAGAAATCAAAAATACAAAAAGATGTATTGTGCCACGACTAAAACTAAGGAGCTGGGTAGGAGGCAACCCACTTTTTCTTACATTATTTTGATATTTTTGTTGAGTATATAGGAATGAGAAACTCCAAGGCATGATGGATAACATAAAGTAAGTGAGCTTGTGTATTTTTGGGAAGCAATCAGGTACGTTAAATATGGACTAAAGAAATGCCCAAGAAAGGTAATGAGTGGTGAATTTACCACTCATTTTCACTTTATTTCCATGCACTCTACTATGATTTGAATGTCTAAATGAGACAAATTTGTGATTATATGCACTATTTTCCACATTTTTTAGGCATACAGTTTATGGAAAGGAAAGATGTGGATGTGAGCTAAAAAGGATCAAAAAAGAGAGAAGAAGTGAAGCTAGAAGACCTAAAGCAGAAATCTGCCTCAGTTACTGCGATCGTGGCCAGTAAAGCCAGGTCAAATGACCACAATTGTGGTGCACTAAACTGCTATTGAGATCAAGATTCATCGATCATGGTAATGAAGGATTATTCCTAAAGTCAATTTTGTAATTTTTCCCAACCGATCCCAATTCCCTTAAAGGCTCAAACCCTTTCCTTAGTTTAGGATTTTAGTATTTACTTGGATCTTGGATCAAAATTTGTACTAATATTGAGATAAAAAGACATTAGCATGACTCATAAGTGAAGAATTGGCAAACCCTATTGAGGATTCATTGGAATTTAAAGTGTGGTTTGCATACTCTTTGTTTTCCATGAATCTATTTGATGGAAACTTTGGTTTATTTTTGTTTATTATCTTTATGAGTTGCTAGTTCTTCCTTTTGGAATTATGTTAGAATAAGGTGAAATTGTATGTGGGTTGTGATGTATTTGTGTAGATTCTAGTTTGTTGATGATGGGTTTCACTATTGCTCGATTTAATTAGTTGGGATTTGTGGGTGAAAACCCCAAACTCCCAAAATAGGTTTATGGGTAAAAACTCCAAACTCTGGAAAGCTTATATTGTCCTTGAAACAGGGATGTAGGTGAACTTTTTAAACCCATGACATCCTTGACTGAGGGCTATAGGGGACAAAACAATAGTGCACAATAATGGTTGTAGCTAACTATCTTTTTTCTATCTTAGAAATAAGGGTGAATAGAGAGAAGGTTGTGTTTTGGGCATCTTCCTAGAACTAGGGATGCCCAATTGAGGTGTTGAGTGGATTTAATTGACACACTCGTTAGGTATTCGAAGGTGTCAATGAGGGATATCTTTGAGACTTTGTTGACAAACTAGCCTTAAGGACTTTCAACCTAGCCTACCACATCATTAACAATTAGTATTTTCACCGAACTATCTTGTTTACATGCATAACTTGCCCCTAGGAAAGAATAATTCCAAGATTCATTTCTAATTGATTGTCTCTAATTATTCCTAGTCTCGAATTAGTCCTTTAGAAGCCCAAGAATTATCTTATGCTTTTGAAAACATTCAAAATCCCCCCAAATATTAGTATCCTAGGTTTGATTTAGTAAGTACTTTTATTTCGAACTTATTTAATCGCCACTCACACTGTTCCTTGTGGATTTGACCCTGACACAAAGTTTGTTAATTATAGTGAGAATGATTGCCTTTCACTTAAATTGACGTGTAAGTTGGGCATTATAAAAAATGTCGCCACTGCCAGGAAATAATTTGACGTATTGATCTACTTTAAAATTTTAGCCTACTTACTTGGATTCAAACTTGTAAATATTTTCTTGTGATTTTCTTTTGTTACTTGTGTTGGGTAGATTTTTATTTTTGTTTACTTGTAGTAATGGTATCTTTGTATGAATATAAGTTGGGTGTCTAGAAATCTTATCTTGATTATCCATGTCCATATTGTGATGGACCCCACTTTCTGTGAGGTTGTAGATATGCTCCCCAGAAATAGATGTGTCAACCATCTCGATCCTATTGGCAATATGATTATTCTTTGTGTGGTTGTCGGGATGGACATTGGAGTGATTGTCCAAATGCCCCTCACCTTGTTATGCTAACCCAAATACTAGTTCTTATGAGTTTGATAGGTCTCATAATGCATTAAAGAAAGAACAACATGCCGGGTACAATGGTTTTGAAGCAATACTTCAAAATCTCTTGGATCAAGTGGAAACAATGGGGGATAACATACATCTCAGCATCTCAGCATCAAGTCGTGGGAGCATGTAAAAAGGAAATAAAAAAGATAGAAGAAATGGGTAATGAGTCTGACATGTCAAAACCGTGAACATACCCACTCTTCAAAATAAGGTTAAAGAAGAAAATATGTCAAGCCACAAAGATTATGGTGAGTTTGATATTGAAGAATCGTTAATGATTTCCCAACCAACCAAACCAAACGTAGAAGATAATACCAAAAATAAGGAAATGGTACTAGAGTCGAAGAAATAAACCAAGCAAATCCTTTGTAAAGGCTCTAGTCTATTTTAGGATGAAAATGCCAAAAAGAATGTGACTCCAAAATTAGGAAGAATACCTCATTCAAATCTCTTTTCAACATTGTGTTTGGTGGATGTGTTGAAAATCGAACCACCCAAGAAAATGATGAACGGTGGAGATGAGGTACAAGAACTATATATTTTAGAGTTTTCCATCCCAAGAGGGAAAAATAAAGCCAAACACTTGAATGTCAATAAATGAAAAATTCAAGGTGTGGAAAGTGGATTCTTGATGTTCTCACCAATACTCAATGAGCCTACTCAGAATTTTGATGCAAAATTTAGTAAAAGATTTAAGTATTCCAAGTTGTGTAATAAAAGTAGCATCATGGCGCCCTCGCCTCGTACCCAAGTGCCACGAAGATGTATTGATCGAAAGTTGGGGCTCGATTCAAATCCTCTAAGTGGAGAAAAAAATGATGATTTATGAGACATCATGCCACAATGTTAAACCACGCGCTTGATGGGAGGCAACCCATATTTTTATGTTTAAATTATTTATTTTTGAATAATTCACAAAATTTTAATGCTTTTCAGACATTTTAGACAGATTGGAGGCCAAAAACAGAGAGAAAACAAGCTTAGAAGTGTGGTAGCCATGTAGGAAAATAGGAAAAAATAGGGGAGTAGAATCCCTTAGGTACCGCAATCATAGCTTGAGGATCGTGATCACGGTATCAGAATCATGCCAATTATACCACGATCAAGAGAATCTATGTCCAACGTTCAACATGGTTATAATGTGGTTTCAGGGAGCCCTTTTACCCTTCTTATGCTTTTTGTTATGTAGTGAGGTCACTGTAAGTCTTGTAGTAGGGGTTGTGGCCCTACACCTGTGCGTACTATTGATTTACAATACTTGAATTTAGTTCACATGAAGCATGGAGATTTTGTAAATTGATTGGTTTCATTTCTAGTTTTCTATTTCTTTTAATAATGATGTTGGGCGAGCCTTTTCCTATGATAGATTGAGTGGCGATATTCTTTAGGAAAACATATCGTGATTGAGTTTTGATCCATGGATGTAGGGAAAGTCCGAGTACCCATAGCATCGGGGCTATAAATGAAAGAAAAATCTGAGTACCTGTGGAATTTTGGATTTGAGATTGCACTTGTACTAATGGCAAAGTCTGAGTAGCCATATGATTTGCCCGTATAAAATCCAAAATGTGAGATGAAGGCTTGGGTTGGTGGCATAATTAGCAAATTACGTATGGTGCAAATGCAAAGTAAACACCCCTCTCATTAAAATTTTTCAAAAATCAAGGGCACGGACATGAGTGACCTTGTATAAATACTTTTCCTCTTTTTGTGACCCCCAAATTTTGGTTTACAAATTTTGGAAGATACTCTAATTTTGTCTCTAGAGGGAGGGGCAATTGAGCCTTGTTGATGAATTTTTATTCCATACACGGTGAACTCATTTGTCCAAATCTCATGAGTACTTGTACCATTTAGAACTTTCCCCATTAGTCTCTCAAGGCTAATTTATTATTATACTTGGTTGGTGAAATGGTCTTAGGCCATCTTTGTGACATTGGAAGTCCACTTTAGCCTAAAAAGCCTACCCTAGTATATATGTTGTCTCTAGTCACATAGTTCGAGCCTTTAGACCTTTCTTTGGAAAATATTTTGCAAGCCGTGAGCCATTTGATTTTTATCTCTCTTTTGAACCCTACCCTCCTTGAACCTGAAAATGCAACTAGAGGCTAAAAGCCTAAATTGGGGGTGGTGAAAATTAAAAGAGGTAAATTTGAGCCACAAGATTATAAGTTAGTTCCTAAGAGCTAAATATTAAGAATAAGTGAATAGGAAAAAGAAGTCACCCAAGAAAGAAAATAAAAATATAAAATGTAGAAGTCAAAAAGATGTAAAGAAAATGGTTTCCAAAAGATGGGTGAATCAAGGTAGTGAAAGTAGGCACATGTGCAAAGAATAAAAATAAGAGAAGTGGCCCATGGTCAAAAGTTGGATGGAAAAATGTAATGTAGATGTTCAAGGAGAGTATAGCTACTTTGTTCCTAAATGATATCCTACCCTACCCCGAATCTAAGTTAAAAGCTCAAAAAGCCCTTAGAAATCTCCAACCAAGTGTATTCATTGTTGTGGTGATTGAAAATAGGGGAAAGACTATGACATGGTACTTGTTAACATTGAGAGTCCTTGTGTGTGAGAGAGTCTTGCATTTAAATACCTTGTTTTATTGTTGATAAATTTAATATGTGGGGGATTTTCGTTCTTGTGAGGAGGCATGTGAACAAGTTGATGTAGGTGATATTGTCACCTTCCAAAAAATGAGGCAAATAGAGTATAGTGGAGTAAAGACCAAACAGATAAGTTGCTTCTTGCGAATAAGTGATTGCTATATTGTTGATCTTCAAAAGTCTTTTGCATTCTTGAAAATCACATTTCATTTTGAGAGATGTCGTGAGAATAGCTCTGCCCATGTATGAAGAGCTACTTTTTGTAGTAATCTAGTTGGAGTCATTATGATCATTGGGTCAAAAAAGGTGGGCATAAATATGCATTGTCTCATGGTAAGAGGTAGGGTTACTTGAGGACAAACAAAGATTTAAGTTGGTGTGTTGATGGGTGGTGAATTTACCACTCATTTGCACCCTATTTTCGTGCAGAATACTATGATTTGAATGTCTAAATGAGACAACTTTGAGATTAAATGCACTATTTCCCTCATTTAGAAGGCATATGGGTTATGAGAATGAAAGCTGTCGATGCGAGCTAAAAAGGATAAAAAAAGCGAGAAAAAGTGCAGCTAGAAGACCTGAGCTAAACCAACCTCAGTTACCATGATTACGACCAGCCAATCCAGGTCAAATAACAACAATCGCGGTGCTCATAACACGATCATAGAAGCCGCAACCACTATCAAGCTTCAGAGACCGCGGGAATGCGGGATTATGCCCCAAGGAAAATTTTATAATTTTTTCCAGTCGACCCTAAATCCCTTAAAGGCTCAAACCCTTTCCTAGATTTGGATATTCTAGAGATTTTTATCCTATCATTAGTTTAGGATAATTGTATTCACTTTGATCTTGGAGCAAAATTTGTACACATCTTTAGATAAGAAGACATTGGAGTGACTCCTAAGTGAAGAATTAGCAAATCCCATTAAAAATTCATTGGAATTAAAGGCATGTGACTCTTTTCATTGTTAAATAACTCAAAAACTATGTATTTTACATATGGACTAATAATTTTAAATGGTGATTTTAAAATCAAATAATAAGGGTTTGTGGCCTAATGATGAATAATGTTGGTTCTTTCTTAGACTTATGTTTATTCATGTCATTGGTGATGATTTGCATATGTGGGTGCTTGTTGTTTGTGGTTTAATAAATGGGTCTTTAGTAACCCTAATATTGATGTATTCTATCATTAATTTGGTCTTGATAAAGGTATGCACACAGGGTGTTTATAGAAATACCTAAGTGAAATATCTAGTCATATGTTGATGATGTTTTGAACTAGGGAAATGGCCCAATGAATATGAATAGTATTGTAAAGATATTGTTATCCATGTAATGTGTTAATTTATGACCTTGTTTGTTGAATGGCTAAAAAAGGGTTAAAGTCCCTAAATATGAAATTGAATTGTGTTTGAACTAGAGTGTGGTATTAGATTGTTAAAAAGGAATGACTAGGTTGTAATGGTCTATATGAACATAAATGGAATTGAATGATGAAATATGTCAAGGCATTAGCCTATCCTAGTGATTGATTGATAAATGCCCCATGAAACCTTATGGTAATATATGGTGTTGAATTTGTTAAATGTTGAATTAGTTAAATGGATTAGAGTCCCTAAGAGTTGAATAGAATGTGTGTTGATGTACGGACAAAGGGTAAAAGTCCCAATGTAATTTAATGATAGTCACGACAGCTTGTGGTTAGAGTCCATTACCTAATGAAAATGCAAGAGGCTAGAGTTACTTACTTAAATACTCCGGCTTAGGGTTAGAGTCCCCTATCTAATATGGCTTGAGGTTAGAGTCCCTTGCCCTATGAAATGGCTTGAGGTTAGAGTCCTTTTCCTAATGAAATGGCTTGAGATTAGAATCCCTTGCCCAATTAAATGGCTTAAGGTTAGAGTCCCTTGCCCAATAAAAGGGCTTGTAGTTAGAATCCCTTGCTTAATGAATATGTGTATGTAGTTAAAGTTTCTTGCTTAATGAATGTGTGTATGTGGTTAAAGTCCCTTACTTGATTAATGTGTGTATGTGGTTAAAGTCCCTTTACTAATGAATGAATGTATGTGGTTAAAGTCCTACACCGAATAAGAAACATTTGAATCTATAAGTGTGGAAGGTCGGAGTCCTTCACTTCATGTCTCATAATTAAGTGCCTCGTGAATGTTGTTAAGCCTTGTTCCTTTGATTGACATGTGCTATATCTATATGTATTCTTATGTATATAAATATTGTGGAATATGATGTGATAACTTGATATTGAATGGTGATGATATTTAATCCTTATCCTTGATTTACATGCTAGCACTCCAACCACTAATCATCTCCGGATGCTATGTCCGCACGCGACATAGGGCAAGAGCATCTTCTTCTCTTACTGCACAGTGACATGTGTTAAAGTAGTTCATATGATTGAAATTGAAATGGTGAGATTCCATACTTTGGATGTCATGCATTTCATAGTCCTTAGTTTATGTCATAGACTTGTCTTGGATTTTTTTTGGCTATTGTCGAAGGCATGTCCCGACGTATATATATATTGACTTTGGATTTGTGTAGAGGCATTGTCGGTGACTGTGAACTTGGGTATATTGGTATTATGTTGACACTAATGAAATGTTAAGACATATTTAAGTTATGATCATTAGTATGGTTGTCTATCTTGATGTATGTTCGGAGTTCCTACTATCAAAGCCTCCTCATCCTCCAAAGTTACTCCTCCAAGATCAACGTCCCGTCTAAAGAAATAGGTAAGAAAAACCTGTTCCATTTGACTCATCTGATTATGAGCCCCTCTGGATGCTACTGCTGAGTTGGATCCTGATTTTGAGGTTCTAGAACCATCCTCAAATTAGGAAACTCCTGAGGAACACCATCTTCACTTTCAAAAACATAAATTAGCTAGAGAGAGGGTTATTAGTGGTTTTGGGGGTGTGATATGCAAAATTTATTGGGAAAATTATAGTTTCAAGGATGGTCACACCTATTCCTTCAGGGTGACCTTCAGAGAAGATTTTCCAAACCTGAAGTGTATGAGTTCTACACAAATAGGGTGGCCATTGGTGAGATGTTTTCTACTACTGTTTGAAAGGTTACAATGAACCTTTATGTTGCTGACATTTCTAGGATCTTATATAGTCCTTCTAGGGGGTGGGGTCACTATGTCAAGGGCACTTGGCCACCTCTTGACAATCTTGCCTCTACTCTTGACATATGTAGAAAGTTCTCTAAAAATCCTCACCTGATCGCTCATAGAAGAGTTCTTAAGAGGGAGATATCTCCACTCCACCAACTCTATTTTGATGTATTGCATAAGATGATTATTCTTAGGAAGGAAAAAAGAACCGTGGCTAGTTTTTTTGACCTTACTCTCATGGAACTATTGGACACTAAGGTAAAAATTGACTTTCATAGACTCATATTGAAGCACATAAAAAGGGTTCTTCTTAAGGAAGTGAATAGACATGCCTTTATTTATGAATTCTGGCTCACTCCTATGTTTGAGGATTTTCGGGTATTTATCCAAGTGTGGTCTTTACAGACTAAGAAGGATATCATAGGGAGTATGAACCATATGATGTTACCAGTTTCTATAAAGGGTGCTGATAACCCTATGAAAAGGTTGAGAAATGCCCTTGCTGTAAAGCAGACTGAGGTAAAGGTTGCTCAGGCTGCATTAGAGGCTGCTCATGAGGATGAGAAAAGGGTCCTTCAAGCTTAAATTGCTTTTCTCACAACAACTTTGGAAAAGGAAAGAGATGAGAATACTGATGTTATTAGAAAGCTGACCTCCCTTATCCCCTCCTCCTCATCCACTTAAGCCCCTTCTTAGTGCCTTAGGAATATTTTGCTTGCTGTCTCTTGGTCCATGTTGTTTTTTTTTTGCTGTTACTGGGTTATGATAATTGTATCTTGTTCTATGAATAAAATGGACCTTTTTTCTTAATATGTTTTGCTTTTTTTTTTTTCATAAAATATTGTTGTTTTTTTGCTCTAAGTTTTGATTGTTTTAGTGATAGCCTCATTGGCCATGAATTATTAAAAAGTTATCACTTGTTGGAGCCAATGTTTCGATGATGCCAAAAGGGGGAAGAATAGATTATTCAATGCTTATAACTCAATGATTAATCTTTTTCATTCTGTGATCCTCTATTTTAATCCTTTATTGAATGTGTCAGGATTTTAAAAATAGATTATATATGGATGATGTTCTGCTAAGTTTGTCATCATCAAAAAGAGGGAATTTGTTAGGGAATGTGAAGTTGTAATGATTGACATATGAATGAAACATGTTGTGCAAGCTGTTCCACACAAGTGAACAAGTTATAGGCAAGAATACTAATAAGATGACACTGCGTAAAAATAGGAGTGGATAAGTAATATGATCTCAATACTTATCACATCAGTTGAAGTAGATGCAAAGGAGAGGATAAGTGCAGCATCTAGAAGTTGAGTTGATCAAGAAGTCCTGCAAAGACTATAGATAGAAAAGAAGAGTCCTATTCAAGCAAGGAGAGAGAGACGACGACAAAGAGGAAATGAAACTACCTGGTTGAAGATAGAATAGTACATCAACTAAAGGACTCCATCAGGATACTAGTTCACTCCAATTTTCCAAGAATGACATCATCAATGGTTCTATTTTCCCGTAGTTCAAATCATTAGATTGACTTCCCAACAAGCCTTAAATTTCATCTGGTGAATTGGTCTCTTATTCTGTTAAGTTTTAACTATCTACCAGTTCTTTGAAAAATATCCATGTCTTGTTTTCTTATGATAAAATAGTTTTTATATATTTAAATGATTCTTGACAATTTAGAACACTAATTTTAATCATTTCATAGTTCAAATGTGGAATGTGTATTAATCATCTGACAGAACTTACATTAAGGTCTTTGATGATAGGATGATCAAGATTAACCTCTAATTTTTCTACCTCTCATAAACTCCAGGGCTGAAGTGTCTCCTAGGGTTTGAGATCTCACTAACCTATTTAAAATAGAATAAAGATAAAATTCAGGACAATATAGCAAAATAAACAAACAAAAATAAAAAGGGAGCTTAAAATCACAACCAAATAACCTTTCCATGTTGACAGATCAACCAATTACTTTCCAGATACAAGCACACACGGTGAGGAGCTTAATCAATTAGAAACTTATACTTTTGCAACCTTTTATCCTAGTTGTTGATTTTTCCAGTCACATAAAAGACTGAATTCCTGCTTGGTTTCTCGTTCTTTCAGCTCATCATGAAAGAGAGAAAGATAAAACAAACTTGCAAAAAAGAATAAAAATCTGAGAAGTAGTGCAGACGTTCATTCATACAACAAAATATATAATACATAAGTGGTTTGAATTATTCCTCAAATCCCGGAAATCTATCTCCTTATGTTGCCCAAAAATAAAGCACCACTAAATACTACAACTAGATTTTAAAAATCTAGAACTTACAACAAAATAATCTACAAGTTACAACAAAAAATATTAAAACCATAAATGCCAAGTTAACAACAGCTAGCATCACACAAAATCAACACCTATCTTCACTCCTCCTTGATGCAAGTGCTGCTGGTTACTCCAAGCTTAGCTCTAAGAAGCTCAAATCTCTATTTATATAATGCTTTTGTAAAAATATCAACTGGTTGATCTTCACCACAACAATGAAGAATCTGAACTTCGTACTCCTTTTCATCTTCTTGAATGGAATGATATTTGATATTAATATATTTGGTCTTTCCATGAAAAACTGGATTCTTTACCATAACAACTACAGACTTGTTATCACAAAAGATTTCCATTGATTTTCTTGAATGAAATACCAAGTCAATCAAGATTTTTCTCAACCATAAAGCTTGATTAACAACACTTGAGGCAACAATGTACTGTACTTCAGCAGTTGATTGAGCCACAGACCCCTACTTCTTTGTGCACCAACAATTGACACCCGATCCTAGAGTAAAACAATAATGCTTTTCATGTCATCTTATGACCTAGCTCAGTCACTATTAGTCAACCCCAACAATTTTATAGATGTGGTTCTTTCATAGACCAGGCCATAATCAATGGTGCCTGAATGTACCTAAAAATTCTTTTGGCTTCTTTGAGGTGAGTTTCAGTTGGTGAATGCATAAACCTTGACAACACACTAGTTATGTCCATAATATCAGGCCTCTTTGTAGGTAGATAGATACAGTAGATAACCGATCAAATTTCTATAAAATGAAGCTTTAACCAAACTAGATTTATCCTCTTTTGTTAGTTTCTCTCCTTGAACTGCAGGCATATTTACTAATTTGCATTTGTTAAGACAAAACTTATTTATATTTTGGAAGCATATTTCTTTTGAGCACTAAATATTCCTCTAGAAGATAGACTAATTTATATTCCCAAGAAATAAGTCATCTTTCCCAGATCATTCATTTCAAAACCTTCTTTATTTTTTCTTTGAAGTCCATGACTTTGTGCTGCTGCTAGTCACCAATAGATCATCAACATAGAAGGAAACTATGATAATGTCATTAGTAAGTCTAATATAAAAGGTTGCTTCATTACAAGTTCTATTAAACCCAAAATTCAGTAAGTAACTATTAGTCCATGCATACCAAGCCCCAGGTGCCTTCTTCAAGGCATAAAGTGCTTTTATTAAAAAGTATACCTAATCGCCAATTCCTTTAAAACCTTAAGGCATCTCTACATTAATTTTATCTTTAAGAAACCCATTAAGAAAAACAGAATTTATGTCTAACTGAAATACTTGCCACTCTTGGTGTGCTGCAACCATAAGAAGAAATCTGATTGTATCAAACC
This sequence comes from Capsicum annuum, assembly GCF_002878395.1. Classification (NCBI taxonomy): domain Eukaryota; kingdom Viridiplantae; phylum Streptophyta; class Magnoliopsida; order Solanales; family Solanaceae; genus Capsicum; species Capsicum annuum. Next base: position 2,214,422 of record NW_025855126.1, read on the forward strand.
TTGTAACTGGTGAAATAGTTTCAAGAAAATCAATTCCATAATGTTGGGCATACCTTTTTACAACCAGCCTTGCTTTGTACTTATTGAGTCTGCCATTTGAGTTCAACTTAGTCTTAAACACCCATATAGTTCCAAAAACCCACCTATCATAAGGTCTAGGTACAAGTACCTATGCATTATTCTTATTAATCATATTGAGCTCTTCCTTGATGTCAGCCTTCCATTCTAGAATTTGCAATACATTGTTTATATTTGTTGTCTCCAATATAACAACATTGTATCTACTATATATTTTAGTTGATCTGGTATATCTTACCGCAAAATCATCAGAGTCCTCTTCATCTGGAATTGATTCTTTTTCTTGGACTCTTTGTTCTTCACTAGTGATCTGTAAGGAAGAAACAAACATCTTCCTCCAATCCCACATAATATTCTTATCAAATTTAACACTTCTACTCAAATGTATTTAGTGTGAAATAGGATTTAAAATCCTATAGCCTTTAGAAGCATTGCTGTACCCCATAAATATTCCAACATCAACTCTTTGATAAAGTTTATCCCTTTTAACTTTAGGAAAATAAAAGTAACATATGCAGCCAAAAACTTTAAGATGTAAGATTGATGGCTTGGATCTAATCCATTCTTCATATGGTGTCATTTCTTCAACAACTCTCGAAGAGATAGACAACAGTATTAACAGCTTTAACCTATAACACCTTAGGTAGCTCTTTCTCAAATAGAAGACACCTAGCCATATTCATAATGGCCCTATTTTTCCTTCCACTTACACTATTTTATTTTGGTGTGTAAGTAATAGTAAGTTGATGAATTTTTGCTTTCTGAAGGAAATCATTAAATTGATTAGAAGAGAACTCAGTCCCACTATCATACCTAAAGATCTTTATCAAAGAGCCACATTGGTTTTCAATAGTTTCTTTGAACTTTTGAAACACTACAAGTACTTTAGATTTTTGCTTCAAAAAATAAACCTAACGAAACCTTGTAAGGTCATTAATGAATAAAAAAAGTATTTGCTGTCATTACAAGGAGTGTGCATAGGTCCACACACATTAGTGTGTATAAGTTGAAGCTTTTTAGCAGCTCTGAGGGCTTGATTAATAGAAAATGGTGATTGACTTAGATACTTAATTTGAAAAACTTCTCATAAATTAGAGTCTTCATTTATGGAAGGAAAATCCATTACAAGTACCTTATTTTTCATCATTTTTAAAGATTTAAAATTGATGTTGTCAATCCTTTTATGCCAGACATAACTGTCATCTTGTATGCAAAATAAGCACCAATCTCACTATGTTTCCAATCAAGATGAAAGCTTTTATTCAACATATTGACCGTGAGCAATTTTATACCAGTTGGATCCTTGATTTCACAAGCATTATCTTTGAATAAAAAGAAATAGTTGTTATTAATCATTTGACCAACACTTAGAAGACTTTGGTTAATTTCAGGAATAAATAATACATCAAAGATGATCTTTGTACTTGAGAAAGTTTGAACAACACCTGCTCCATTGCCTTTTGTATCCAAGAGTATCCCATCACCAAGTCTGTCTTTGAAAAAAGAAATTTTGTCCAGACGTTCAAAGTTATTCAAGTTAGCTATCATATAATGTGTATATCTAGTATCAACATGCCACACATCCTGATCTTGTGAAGCTCTATTGCATTCTCCAATAATAGAAGTAGCAAATAACTTTTCTTTATGATCTTCAACATTTTCAACAACTTGAGTTGGCGGCGCTTGATTTGACTAGGCTTAATTTGTTTTGTAGACCGTATCCACATGAATAAACTATTTGTAGACCTTTCATTGAATTCTAGGTCTGTACCAAAAAAAATTCTCCGTATGATTGGTGTTTTTACAATAGAGGCAAGGTGGATACTTGGATCTTCTATATCTTTCTTTGTTGTTATATTGCTCCTTATTCTCCTTGCCATGTCTTCTATTTAATTGTCCTTTTAAGTCATGATCATATTGAGCTTTAGACCTCTGTGTAGCCACAAGAGCAATTTCATTTGAATTCTCTTTCTCTCTAAAAGCTTTTCTTTACTCAACAGCTTGAAGAGCGTTGGATAGTTCATTCTACATGACATGAGACATATCCCAAGTATCTTTTACTGCAGAGATTTTTGCTTAAAAATTCTTTGGAAGTGTCAACAATCCACTACTCTTCTACTTTTTCTCCCAATAATCAAATCTGATTAACATTTTTCATGATCCTATCAATATAATCTTTCACCTTTTCGGTCTCTTTCATCCTTAACAACTCAAATTCATTTCTTTGATTTAATATTCACCTTTGCCTTGTGCTATCACTCCCCTAAAATTCTTACTTTAGCATATCCCAAGCTTGTTTAGCAATTTTACATGCCATAATCCTTATAAAAATTGATTCAGAGACGACTGCATGAATGAAAGACAAGACATTTGAACCTATTGCATTGTCTTCATCGTGATTTTTGATTTGCTGAAGAGTTAAGTTTTCTCTCAAAGGTCCTGGAGCACTATCTTCCTTAACATACTTTTGCAAATCAAGAACATTCAAGTATGTCTTCATCTTTACTATCCAAACTTGGTATCCTCTCCATTAAAGATAAGAGGTGAAAGAGGAGAGCCGATGAAAGCCATGTGAAAAGAAAACTGGATAGAAAGAGACCTGAGAAAGTTAAGCTTGTTGGGTGATCTATGTTATGTGTTCTTTCTCAAAAAAATAGTCCCTCAAAGATCAATTATGCTTTGATACCAATTGAAGGAGAGAAAGAGAAAACAAACATGCAAAAGGGAAAGAAAATCTGAGATGTAGTACATATGTTCATACAACAAAATATATACTTCCTCCGTTTAAAAAAGAATGACCTACTTTCCTTTTTAGTCCGTTTAAAAAAAAAGACCCCTTTTTCTTTTTTGGCAATACTTTAATTTCAACTTTCCACATGACATATTTAGGACTATAAGATTAAAGGGAATTTTGATACATTTGATACTACTTTAATTTTAGGCCACAAGATTCAAAAGTCTTCTTTATTTTCTTAAACTTTGTGTCAAGTCAAAGTAGGTCATTCTTTTTGAAACAGAGGGAGTAATGCATAAGTGGTCTAAAATATCCCTCAAATCTTGAAAACCTATCTCCTTATGTTCTGCTAAAATAAAGCACCACCAAATGCTACAATTAGATTCTAAAAATCTAGAACTTACAACAAAATAATCTACAGATTACAACAAAAAATATCAACACCAAAGATGCCAAGTTGACAACAGTTAGCATCACATAAAATCAGCACCCTTCTTCAAATCCTCACCACCTAAAATTAATGTTGAAGATTGTAATAGCTAAAGAAATATGGAAACAGGTCAACCGCTTTAATTTAGTAACTCATATACTAAAGTCGCGCCAATGAATGAATAATACTCCCTCCGTTTAAAAAAGAATGACCTACTTTGACTTAGCACAAAGTTTAAGAAACTAAAGAAGAATTTTGAATCTTATGGCCTTAAATTAAAGTTGTATCAAATGTACCAAAATTTCCTTTAATCTTGTGGTCCTAAACATGCCATATGGAAAGTTGAAATTAAAGTATTGCCAAAAAAGGAAATGAGTCATTCTTTTTGAAATGGACTAAAAAGAAAAGTATGTCATTCTTTTTGAAACGGAGAGAGTAGTACTTACCAAGCTCCAAGTACTCCTTGCTTATGTAAACAAACTTCTTTTCCTTGTAAGTTTGTCAATTTCGGATGGACAACAAGGTACAACACCTGTATCTTAGCAATACATGTAAAATGATCAATGGACAAACAGAAGGTGATAAAGTGGATACCTAAGCCATAGAATGTGATCCTCTAAAAACCTAAAGAGCCTAGAATATGAGATATCTCTTTGCTTGGGAAAGCTCATTTTGATGTGCATTGAAAATGTGTTTGTTGAGTACGTGGTAACAGATCATAAAGGGGAAACATTAGTTCTAGAAAATTATGCTGGCAAGTATAAAAATAGGCTTTATGCAACTTCTCCTGAGATGCAATCAAGGTAATAATGCTTTGTTACGGAAGATCACATTATTGATAGAACCACCAAGTCAGATTCACCATCCATTGCAACTGAAGGCAAGAATATGGCAAAAAAATGACTTTCTTACCCAAACTCTGGAGGAGGGTGGAAGGAGAAAGAAGCACAAATGGTCGTTCTTAGATTTCCAAGAACTGACACTTCAATAATATTTTTGAGTAACTGACCTAATCGCTTACACTTTTAGCAGGTCTATACACGATACATTTAACTATCAGTTTTATGGCTGAATATAGTGTACTCTATTGAATGTTAAAAGAAATACAAATTATTAAGAACTTTCTTAGCTCTAAGTGTACATTCATAATCCATTTATGGGTATAATTTGATAACACTATATGCAAGAAGTACATACCTTTACTCCTTTCTGAACCAATTTCTCCAAGAAAGGAGCAGCCTTGGTGCTGTGCAAGCTGCACCCATTTCTCCATGAAAGGAGCAGTCTCGGCACTCTGCAAGCTATCCAGTTGTTGAGCCATGTTCTCAACATACTCGTCTAAGCTTATCAACTCCTCTTCACTCTTGGAAGAGAAAAATCTCAACAAAAGGGTAATGCGCTTGGGATTTCCGGTGTCTTCAATACGGTCCCAACTTCATAAATTTACCAAAACATCCCAGAATTTTTCATTATCCTAAATAACAAAATAATCCGGCTCTTGAAACAATTTTAGGAAAAAAATATTAAAGGAAAGAATGCTTATTAGTTCATACCTCTTTGTTCTCACTTTCAGAAAGATCCTAAATCAAGCCAAATGTTTTTTGTACTAGCCTCTTTTTCATTTTCCTAACCTGGATGAAATAAGCTAAGCAGGTTAAAATCAAGAATTGCTAGAGCTTTGCACTGTAACCCTAAAGCTTTGCTGGGAGTAATCAATCATAATCATCAGTGACACTATCGCAGATCATTAAGCAAGAGAATGATCCATATAAAATTTGAAAAGCCTAATAGTGCAAAAACAAAAAGTTTTCCCTTACAATTAAGATTTCCTGAAGGATCTCCCTGGAAACATTAAGAGGAAGGTCATTTGAGTTCACCGATCCTTTTACAAAACTCAAGTATCTGGGGAATTGCAATGCATGAAAATTAGGATAAATTTCCCGAAAAAGATATTTTACGCCATTAGACAGTCAAATATAGATAGTTTTATGGCATACAGAAATACACATACTCTTTTCCGGTAGGTAAATATGCAAACCTCTTTAACAGTCAAATGGCAACCTTCTTTTATACTAGTCTATGGATAATACGTCTCATAAAATGGGCCTCAATACAACCTCCACCCATGAAATATTCTTTAGCAGGGGTTGGTACGAATGGAGTTTAGAAAACCATACACTAGTATAACAAGTGAAGAAAGAAGCTACTTTAAGAACCGCTATGGCATGTTGCTGAAGAAGCAGATCTCTTGATTTCCCATAAACAAAAGAAAAGCTAAACAATAACCAGTTTTATCATTCTTCCCAATGAATCTTTTTATAATAATATTTCAGTAATTTTTGACAGTCCTCTCTTGATACTAGATACTTATATTTGTTGTCTGCAAATTTCTATTTGTAATTCTTGGTTACCAGTGTTAAAACTCATGAGAATGCATTGTGTAAATAACTACTAGTCAATTAGTTGGTACTGTTACATTGATTTGTGAGCTAGTGGATTAGGTGATTAGTTAGTCGATTCAGTTAGCCAGCTGTCAAGTTGGTTAGTGGGCTAATCAAGTAGTTAGGAGGTTGTTAGGAAACTTCTAGAAGACCATGTGTTAATCATGTGAGTCTATAAATAGGAGGTGACTATATATTGTATTCATTCTCTTTTATTCAATAAAAAAAACTGCATTCCCACTAACGTTGTTCCTTTCTCTCATCTCTTATCTCTTATTGAGCTCAAGCTCAGCTGCAATGGCAGCAATATATGAATGTTAAGAGGTTTGAGAGGTGTTTTAACATGGTATCAAAGCCATACGATTGTGGGACTGAAGAAACAAGCTATCGAGTATAAGTGTATCTGCAATACAGTAAGTTTTGCCTGAGTTTTTTTTTGTGTGTTAGTGAGGTCAGAAGAACTTAAATCTCTATTTATGAGCCATAAATCTATAGTTGCAGGACATAGATTTCGAGTTTACTGTGTTTTTTTTTTATCTAAGCTTAGCTGTAATCTGTAAATTGGTCATGAAACCTAAAATTGATTCTAGTGTTCCTCAGATGTAGTAGGAGCTGCATTGATTCCCATCAAATTAACTGGTTCAGAGAACTTTGGAATTTGGTATAGATCTATAAAGATTGCACTATTGGGGAAGAGGAAGTATGGATTTATAACTGGTACTTGTAGCAAGAAAATATATAGAGAGGAGTTACATGATCAAGGGGAGACATGTAATGCAGTAGTACTCTCATGGATGATGAGTTCAGTAAGTGCAGAATTACTAAGTAGAATTGTATATGCAACAAATGCTTATGAAGTATGGGGGGATCTTGAGGAGAGATTTGACAAGGTAAATCGCATGAGATTATACCAATTACATAGGGAAATCAATAATCTTCACCAAGGTACTGATTCAGTTTCAACTTACTTTACTAAACTGAAGAACTTATGGAGTGAACATGATGCAGTCATACAAACTCCATCATGTAATTGTCCTAAGTCGAAGGAATATGCAAAATATTTGTATCAATTAAGGCTAATACAGTTCTTGAGTAGGTTAAATGATGCATATGATTAGGCAAAAAGACAAATTTTGATGAAAAAAACAACACCTACACTTAATCAAGCATATACAATGATCAGTGAGGAAGAAATTCAACAGCTTACTAGTACTACAACTATTGGTGATAAGACTGAACCTAATGCTATGTAATTACACAGAAATAATGCAGAGGTTGGATATGGAAGTAGGAATCAAGCATCAACAAGTTTTGGAGGACAAGGCTATAAATATAAAAGATGTGATTACTGCAATTTTACTGGACATACAAGGAAAAAGTGCTACAAGTTGCATGGATATCCAAGTGATTGGAGGAACAAGAAAAGGGGAATACCAAACTAACCATTTCACAATGGCTAAGGCAGAGATGGTCATGAATATAGGCACTCAGTTGCTAGTCACAACAACAGTCAGTCATCAGCTAATAACTTCTCTGGTCCTCAAGCAGAGAACTCATGTTTGGCTGAGCAATCCAGTAGGCAGGGAGGTAAAGACATTAACAATGCTACTCTGGCAAAGGGGCAAGGATTCTCAGAGGAAGAATACAAGCAGATTATAGAACTAATTAACAAGGAAACACATGACTCTGAATAGAACAACATGACAGGTACTGTTAGTTATTTTTCTAGTCATGTCATTTTACATGATTGGATAGTAGATTCTGGAGCCACACACCATGTAGCAGCACATAAAGGCATTTTCTCATATTGTTACAAAGTGGATAATACCATATGTGACAAAGTTAATCTGCCTACTGGAGCCAAGGTTTAAATAACACACATAGGAGAAGCACAGGCACTGAAGGATGAGGTTGTGGGGGATGTACTATATGTTTTAGATTTCAAATTGAACTTGTTGTCAGTATCTAAGATAACTAAGAAGCTTTCTTGCTTTCTTTTATTTTACCCTAATTTTTGTGTGTTTCAGGACCTTCACAGTGGCAAGGTGAAGGGGATTGGTAAGGAGAAAGGAGGACTATACATCCTTAAGAATGTGTGTGAAGTAAATTGAACTCTTAACATAAGACTCATCAAAGACAGGTTGCAGGAGTAGAAGTAGAAGTGCAGGTGCATGAGTGCAGTCTATGGTATAAAAGGCTGGGACATCCTTCTTCTTAAGCATTAAAGACCCTCAATCTCATAAGGCACAGTAGTGATGTAGATATTCTAAATAAGTGTCATGTTTGTCCATTAACAAAACAAACTAGACTAGTTTTTCCTGTCAGTATTTCTAGAGCTACAAGATGTTTTGATGTTGTACATATGGACCTCTGGGGTCCTTATAAGACACCTACTTTTGACAAGAAATACTATTTCTTAACTGTTGTTGATGATCATAGTAGGTATACATGGTTACATTTGTTGCAACTAAAGTTTGAGTGCATTGTAGCCATAAAGAACTTCTTCACTATGATTCAAAATTAGTTTGGTGTTCAGATAAAGATACTCAGGTCAGATAATGAGACAGATTTCATTAACTCTAAATACAAAGAGTTGTTTCAATCCTTGGGAATCATAAATCAAAGTAGTTTTCTATACACACCACAACAAAATGGTGGGGTTGAGAGAAAGAATAGACAAATACTAAATATTGCAAGAGCAATCATGTTCCGGTCACAGATGCCTATCAAATTTTGGGTTTTGAATGTTAAGCTTGTTATATATCTCATTAACAAACTACCATATTCATTCATAGAAGGTAAAAGACCTTATAAGATGTTGTTTTGCCAGGTTCCATCCTTGACACATCTAAGAGTGATTAGATGTAAATGCTATGCCTCAATATTGCCAAGAGGTAATAAGTTTGCAGAAAGGGCCAAGGTTGCAGTATTGATAGGCTATTCTGTAACTCAGAAAGGTTATATACTATTAGACTGGTGTACTAATAAGATATTTGTTACCAGAGATGTAGTGGTGTACTAATAAGATATTTGTTACCAGAGATGTAGTGTTCAAGGAAGAATCATTTCCTTTTATAGAGAAGCCAAGTTAAAAATCTTCTATAGAATTTCTTACACTAAGATCTCCCACACATGATGATACAGAAGTAGAAGAAGATGCAGACAGTCACACGGGTCCTAGTGAGCCTTTACATGAGTCACAACTTGAAGATACATCAATACATGATCCTAATGGCATTCAAAAAGAAGACACTCATAATTTGCAGAATGTAGAAGAGTCACTCTGAATACCTACAAAAGTTGAACTAAGAAGATCATCCAGAGCTACCAAACAACCTGTATGGCTAATGGGTTATGCTTCACCAAGGAAAAGGAGAGGAACTAGATACCCACCAGAAAATTACCTATCTTTATCTAATACTAGCTCAAGATATCAAGATTTTATGTGCAGCTTGTCAGCAGAAGTTGAACTACAATCTTATAATGAAGCTAGCAGAGATAAAAGGTGGATTGAAGCCATGATGTAGGAGGTTAAAGCTCTTAAAGACAATCATACATGGAAACTGGTTGACATGCCCTTGGACAAGAACATCATTGGATCAAAATGGGTGTACAAAATCAAGTATAAGGCCAATGGGGAAATAGAGAGGTTTAAGGCAAGGTTAGTAGCCAAAGGTTATAGTCAACTGGAAGGGCTAGATTACCATGATATATTTTATCCATTAGCCAAAATGGTTATAGTAAGTAGTGTCATTGCCTTAGCAGTATCAAAAGGATGGTTCATGTACCAGATGGATGCATACAATGCTTTCCTACAAGGTGACCTAGATGAGGAGGTGTATATAGAAATGCCAGATAGTTTCAAGAAGGGAAGAAAACACAAAGTTTGCAGACTAATCAAGTCTTTATATGAACTTAAGTAGGAATTAAGGCAGTAGAATATCAAGATAACTGCAACATTGCTCAGTGCAGGTTTTACCTAAAGCAGCTATCATTATTCACTATTTACCCTGAAGATGTAAGAAGGAATGATGGTGATTTTAGTCTTTGTAGATGATCTTCTGATAATTAGTGACAATATAGACATAATCAATGCAACAAAAGGTACTCTACACAAGCAATTCAAGCTCAAAGATCTAGGTGAACTTAAGTATTTCTTAGGTATTGAAGTGTTAAGATCTGCCAGTGGAGTGATCTTGAACTATAGAAAATATATCTTGGAGCTCATCTTTGAAACAGGTCTTGCTGGCGCTAAACCAGCCATCACCCTACTAGAGACTAATATTAAAGTAACTTCAGTTGAAGTAGATGAAGCAGCAGGTGTGAAAGGAGATTCTATTCTAAGAGATACAATATCATATCAAAGGCTTGTTAGAAAGTTGATGTATGCTACAATAACAAGGCCTGACATCATTTATGCAGTGCAGACACTAAGTTAATTCATACAGCAACCAAAGAAATCCCACTTGGAGAATGCTAATAGAGTGATAAGATATTTGAAAGGAACTGTAGGACACGGTATATGGCTTAAGGTACAACCTACTGCAGAATTTGTTTATTGGTGTGTATTAAATTGGGCTGCATATACAAACACTAGAAGGTCTGTTATAGGTTATGTTGTGTAGTTTGGTAGTTCATTGATATCTTGGAAGTCTAAGAAGCAGCACACTATCTCTAGAATCTCAGCTGAGACAGAATATAGGAGCATGGCCTCAGCATTAGCAAAAGTGACATGGTTGGAAGGTCTGTTCTCAGAACTAAGGGTGTCTATCACTAAACCTATTGTCATCTTTAGTGATAGTAAATCAGCTATCCAACTAGCTTCTAACCCCATATTTCATGAGAGAACCAAACATATTGAAATAGACTATTATTTTATTAAAGACGAGACCAAAGAGGGGTTGGTTCAGCCCATGTATGTGTAGACAGGTCAACAGGTTGCAGATATTCTTACTAAAGGTCTCTGTCATGATCAGCATTCATACCTCCTCAACAAGCTTGGTGTGCTCAACATTTTGCACCCTGCATCTTGAGGAGGAGTGTTAAAACTTATGAGGATGCATTATGTAAATAACTACTAATCAGTTAGTTGGTACTGTTACCTTGATTTGTTAGCTAGTGGATTAGGTGATCAGTTAGTCGATTCAGTAAGCCAGCTGTCAAGTTGGTTAGTAGGCTAATAAAGTAGTTAAGAGGTTGTGAGGAAACTTCTAGAAGACCATGTGTTAATTATGTGATTCTATAAATAGGAGGTGACTATACATTGTATTCATTCTTTTTTACTCAATAAAAAAATTGCATTCCAAGTAACTTTGTTCCCTTCTCTTATTTCTTGTTGAGCTCAAGGTCAGCTGCAATGGTAGTAATATATGAATGTTGAGAGGTTCTAGAGGTGTTTTAGCAACCATTCTCAATTGCTATTGCAAAATCTCATGTTAGTTCTTCCCCATATGTTATCAGCATAAATAATATTCTCTACAAAAGAAATGCACCCAGTAGAAAAACTCAAGGGTGAATGGCACTAGAAGAGACAAAATCCATGATAGCTTTATCGCACGTGCAACATCTGTTAAGGAGTCATCTCGACGTCGATCGTATGCTATATAGCTTCAAGAGAAGTTAGATGGACTAAAATTGAAGATCAAGAAGTATGATTTTATACTTAAAAACAAGCTAGAAGACTTTGAAATTCCTACTAAATATTTTAATGTGCTAGTGTCACGGCCCAAATTCGGGACCATGGTGGCAACTATCCTACCCTCTCTGATAAGTAAGCCAAGAACCTAATTTTCAAAAACTACATCCCAAATTTATAGTAGTGGAAGGAAATAAGAACATAACAAATCCCGAATAATATCATAAGTAGATTAATATACTAGTAAAATCAAAACATAGATAATCTCAGGTCTAAAAATCACTAATACAAGCCACTAAATACAAATAAATACAGAACCAAAGAAAGTTTGTGTATTCCAAAATGTGAAAAATGCATAAAGATAAGGCTAAAAGAGATTTCAATAGTCTCTAAAGCCAGTAGAAGCTACCTCGAATCTCTAATGATGCCAACAAAAAAGAAACCATAGGAATCGATGCCAGAAGGTTATCAAATCTGTACTTGAAAAAGCAAGGGTGAGTAAGGAACCACGTGTACTCCGCAAGAATCATCGACTGACCCTAATTTAAAGTGGTGATGAGTAATACCACTAAACCATCTAAAAATAAACATACAACCTGCACTTAGAAAGCCCCCCTAATCTAACAGAATAATAAATTCTATTAGTCATAAGGATATCAGATCAAAGTCCAAACGATTCTCAATATAGTGTGAGCAAGAAACAAATATTCAAGTACTTAATAAATAGCACAAAATCAACAAATAAACCTTACTCAATCTGAGCCAAAAAAATTAATACAGTGCAATGCAATGCATATGTTGTGTACACACCTACTGAGAAATGACTTGAAGGTCAAGACCCATGGGGGACTTACAAGGTTAATGTACTGGGCAGACGTGCACTACGATCCCAATAAATATATTGTACAGGCGTGAACTCCGATCCTAATAAGTATATTATGAAGCCATACACTCCGATCCCAATAAGTATATTATGCAGGCGTGCACTACGATCCTAATAAATATATTATATAGGCATGCACTCCGATCCCAATAATTATATTCTGCAGACATGTACTTTGATCCCAATAAATATATTGTCCAGGAGTGCACTCCGATCCCAATAAATATATTATGGAGGCGTGTACTCCGACCCCAATAAATTGCAGTATATGATATGCAAGTGTACAACTTCGATCCAAAATCAACAATAACGTCAAGCAAAGTACTTCATGTCTCAAGTCAGATCTAACATCAATTTCAAAGTCAACTCAACTTATGGAGTGAGAATATTCTCATTGTCTGGCTTTTTAAACAATTTATATACCATAGAAAATACTTCCATCGGGTTTGAAAATAGGAAAAAAAGTTTAAAACATATAATTAACTTATTTTATCCCCTCAAATAACACCGGTACCCATATAGATGCTCGTCACAATCACCTATACGGGATCCCCCATTTCTCATTACTCCCATTGCACATAACTAACAAATAAGAACTTTGAAAAAGAGTCTAAGAAATTCTCAAATTGCTTTGAAAGAAGATCCACGAATCCATAAAGTAACTCAAAATCGAAAGAATCGGATGGAAGCTTTCCTCTTTTTAATCATCTCCGAGTGAACTCAATCTATTCAAATACATAATTCTCATGAGAATAAAAATCTAATGACACTCATTTTATAAGTTTTTACTCTAATAATCTCACACCTATAGCTAAATTGGTCAAAAACGTGACCCATCGTAGCCTGAAAATCTAAAGTTAAGGACTCAATAAATACCAAGAACCAAAGGACTATTGTTTCATGTACAAAAACGCACTTATACCCTTTCCACTTAGTCTTTATAAACTATTTCATATACAAAAAGTCAAAAACTCATTTATACCCTTTCCACTTAGTCATTATAAACAAAATGATCAATTAGAATTGTTTAATTAAAAAATGTACCACCCATTTACTCAAACTCTATCTAAAGCATAAGAGATAAAGATTCCTCTACCATACTTTTCCCGTGGTAATTTGCCCAAAGTACGTAGTAACAATAGTACTAAATTCTTAACATATCCTTACTAGTTACTTCGCCACTTTTCAATGATTAAAGCTAATGATTGCCATCATTATTTGCCATTACCTACCTTTTAATGATTAGAAATAATTATAAAATAATTAGACACCAAATTAAGCCATGCCTTAAGCCACTGTCTACTCCCCCACACTCCCATAAAATAAAGTAGTAGAGAATTTGCTCAAAGTTGCTTACCTCGAGATGCCGAGAAACTTTTTTCACAGCCACAAGTGAAAAAAAATATAGTATAGCTAACTGACGTGCTCCTCATCTTGAGAATATCAGGTGCTATCATTATCATTATTACTCCCTCCATTTCGGTATAAGTGAATTGTTGGGGTATTTATTGGTGTTTTAAAATAAGTGAATCATTGAATTTTTTTTCAAATTTGCCCTTATGATTTGACAACCAATTAAGTTTTGAAAAAGTATTTCAAGGTCAACTTTTTCTTTTTTTGGGGTAAAAATGAAAAGTTATGTTAAATTAATGTCTTTAATGCTTTTCCTTAATATGTTTGCCAAAATTCAACAATTCATTTATTATAAAACGGAAGGAGTATATAGTAAATCCTTTCAACTTAAATTTATTCTAGTATTGATCACATAAATAAATAAATGGTGATTTTGACCCTCTTAAATTATTAATTATGTTAATTATCTAAATAACCAAAACTGCAAATAGATCCTAGAAATTTGTCTGGAATCCCAAAAAATAGTTTAAACATGTAACTTAATAGAAAAGCATGTTTCGCGTCTATTGGAAACTCTAAAATACCAAAACCGATGTCATCTTCACCGCAAGTAGTCGTATTCAAAATTTCAACGTTTTTAAAAATCAAGAATTAAATCAATGACTTGAATCTCTCCCGACCACCTCGATGTAATACCCTGGGAAATTTTTCGTTGAAATTTTATGCGTAAACGTATTGGGTTCTATCTTTTAGAATGAATTATAAATTTTTCCGTGCGGAATGTCTTAGATTATGATCCACCATTGCGTAGAGTATCGAATAATCTTTCCAACGATAAGTGGATCATCCAAAACGGACACCCGAGCGACGAGTTATGAATATTCCGATCGAACCGTGAAGAGTAGTGAACAGTAAAACATGAAGGAAAAAGTACTGAGGCCTGGCGTATTTTTGATCCAACTTTAAACGATCATAACTCCTTGTACATAATTATCTGGGAGATCTACTATATATTGACAGAAATCTCTGTGAGTCCTCTTTCCAATGAAATTGGTTTCATCTAATTTTTCTATTGGAGGAAAAAGTTATGGTCGATCTACTTTAGCCTATCAAAAGCAAATTTTTTGATCAACTTCAAATGATCATAACTCCTCGTACACAATGATCTAGGTGAGATACTATATATCAATGGAAAGATATGAGAGTCCTTCTTTCTAATGAAATTGGTTTCATCCAATTTGGATATCGGAGTAAAACGTTATGATTGATCTACTTTAAACTATCAAAACAGTCCACCAAAGGACAGATTCGAGAATTTTTTTATTTTTAGGGGCGTTTTGGTCATTCCCCCTCACTCAAAATCCATCCAAACCCTATATTAAAGCCTATTAGAAGCATTATATGTTATATTTCATCAAATTTCCTCAAAAAGAAAATCCTAAGCTCCTACATCCAACTTCAAAAACCTCCAAAGTTCACCATTAATTCTGCAAATTTATTCAACATTCTAAGTCCCCGTTATGTTAGTCCTTACAAAATTCTTAGCCGTGTTGGTAAGGTAGCTTATGAGGTTGAGTTACCTTCCAAGTTATCCTCTGTTCATCCAATATTCCATGTCTCCATGCTTAGAAAGCATATTAGCGATGCTATGGTAGTGGATTCCTCTGTGAGTGCTGATATTCAAGAAAATCTTTCTTTTGATGAGATTCCTATTGAGATTCTTGATTTCAGTGTCTGAAGACTAAGAAACAAAGAAGTTTCCTTGGTCAAGGTGTTATGGGGAAACCAATCTATTGAGGGTGCAACTTGGGAAGCTAAGGCAGATATGCGATCCAAGTACCCGCACCTATTTTCTGCAAACTCCGATCAAGCCGAAGGTACTATTCTTTCCTAAATCATGCACTTTTTATAAAAGTTGTAGCAGTTCAGCTGTTATTTATTATGTGTTCAGCTGTAGTTTCTTGAATTTATGCATTCTATGTTGCATCCGGAGTGAGAAACGATGTGGTGATGAGTCTAACGAATGGTTTTAGCTGTATGCTCTATTCCCTATCTAATCTTGGCATGTCTAGCATCATTCAAGGATGAATCTTTCCAAGGGGGGATGATGTAATACCCCAAAAAATTTTTCATTGAAATTTTATGCATAAACGTGTTGGGTTCCATCTTATAGAATGGATTATAAATTTTTTTATGCAGAATGTCTTATATTATGACCCATAATTACGTAGAGTATAGAATAAGATTTCCAACGATATATGGATCATCCAAAACAGACACCCGAGCGAGGAGTTATGAACATTCTGATCGAACTGTGAATAGTAGTAAACAGTAAAACGTGCAGGAAAAAGTACTTAGGCCTGGCGTAGTTTTTATCCAACTTTAAATGATCATAACTCCTTGTATATCAACGGAAAGCTCTGTGAGTCCTCTTTCCAATGAAATTGGTTTCATCCAATTTGTCTATTAGAGCAAAATGTTATGGTCGATCTAGTTCAGCTTATCAAAAGTAAATTTTTGGGTCAACTTTAAATGATCATAAATCCTTGTACACAATGATCTGGGTGATATGCTATATATAAATGGAAATATATGAGAGTTCTCTTTCAAATAAAATTGTTTTCATCCAATTTGGATATCGGAGTAAAATGTTATGGTTTATCTACTTCAAACTATCAAAACAGTCCACCAAAGTACAGATTCGAGAATTTTTTTTATTTTTAGGGTGTTTTGGTCATTCACTCTCACCCAAAATCCGTCCAAACCCTATATTAAAGCCTATTAGAAGCATTATATGTTATATTTCACCAAATTCCCTCAAAAAGAAAACCTTAAGCTCCTACATCCAACTTCAAGAACCTCCAAAGTTCACCATTAATTATGCAAATTTAATCAAGATTCCAAGTTCCTAGTTTAATAACTTCAAGAACCTCCAAAGTTTACCATTAATTCTGTAAATTTATTCAAGATTCCAAGTTCTTAGTTCAAGAACTCCAAGAACCATCATTCAAAGGCACGATTAACATCTCAAAAACGAGTATCGATCTAAAGTTCATCATTCAAGGGATGTGGGGTTTTTAAACAAGAACTCTCTTTCGTTCTTATGCCCAAAAGTAATTTTCTTTACAACGACATGATTTTTATTTGATTTTTTATGAATTTAAAGCATGAACCCATATCTTATGATTATTATTATGAAATCTTGATGTTTATGATTTTGAAAGTTGAATTTACATGTGTGGAGATATAAAGCATGAATCTTGAATGATATTTATCATGATTTTGATATTTGGGTCGTGAATCCCCATTGGAAATTGTATTTTTTTGAGAAAGTGTGTGTTATAAGCATGTTGATGTTGAATATTTGAGATATTTTGAATGATTTGACCTTTTGGTCTTAATGGAGTTGTTTTGAACTCGAGTGTGAAAGAAATCCACAACGTGGTTGATTTTAATAGATGAAAAGCATGATGGCTCCCGATGTATATTTAGATATTACTGAAATTGTATTGTTGTGGATTGTCTTTGAAATGATCTGAGCTAAGTCTGGGAGAAATCTTTAGCACCGAGTGGGAGGTATAAAGTGACCTTACTTCCCTAGAACTACATGCCCCCGTAGGAGTGAGCCTGAGGCTGATTTATATAGTGATCACTAGTTTGTGTGGATTTGATATCGATAGTCCTACTCCAATGGCAAGGATAGAACGGCTCTCCCCAATGTGGATTGTACGTTGGACTCCATGTAGCTCACATGGTTTATGTCGGTTATAGGATCTCCCAGTGTGTGTGTGTTTCCTTGTGTCTATGGTGAACGGTGAAGTGATTTGAAAATGGAATTGTGAAAGTTACTCTTTCAAAAGATTTAAATGATATTTACATTATGAGAATTGATATTCTTGATGAACTGAAATTGATTGACAAATTACCTGATAACTTACATGTGTTATTATACTTATTTCATCCTCTCATGATTATGATGATTTTCTTCGGGCTATGTCAGTCTTTCTTACATCCTGCATATTTCTTATAAATATTTATGATGATGATGTTTATAAAACTGCATACACCCTCATATACTTGGTTTCTTCCCATGGTACTGACCCACATCTTCAGATTTTGTGGGCTGCATTTTCTAGGAATGTAGGTTCAGGTGCTCAGTTCCAGGTTCGACAGTGATTCTTCAGGCACGCTGTTCTATATTCTCTGTTGTGGTGAGTCCTTATGTTCCGAGGACGTGATGTCTGATGTTGGTTTCACGAAATTATTTACATTTGATAATTGAGTATGAGTCAATTGGGGCATGTCTCAATGGCTTGCTGGTTTTATTGATTTTCTTAGAGGCTTGTGAGACTAGTATAGATGTTGGGAGTTGACTAATAAGTCATATTTTGTTATCTTTCTGAAATTCTTTTATTCTTGGATGATGATTACTCTGTTTATATGTAAGGGTTATCTATGGAAACCCCGTTGATTTGTGTTGAAATGAATGAAAATGGCTCAAAGGGTTAACTTGGGGCTACTCGTAGCCTCAAGTACCGTGTAACGCTCTGGTACCCATTTTCTGGGGCGTTACACTCGAGGTCCGTACTATCCATCCCCAAAAATGATAAATTATGTCTAAAAGATACGAGATGGTTAGTACAAGCAATATTCACAAAACTACTTGGGGGATCGTTACAACTAGTGACACTGTCAGGACATATTTTGGAGTCAACTTGAACTCAAGAAAAAAATAACGTGGGTTCAAGCTCAGCATTAAGCCAGTGCAATCGCACTGAACGTCAGTATGCCACATTGAGTTACCTCGGAATAACAAAACTTCATAGGATTGGTCAGTCCTCTGCATAGGACATAGTTTTAGCGAAAATATTCTCGTCTTTCCAAATTCTAGCTCTATTATAATATTACCATTGGACTTACTTTTTCACAACTTTTGATGATTATTTTTTATATAATTAAGAGAAGAAAACATCTTCTTTTCTCCTTGGCTGAACTCTTAAGCCTTGCAAAGAACCCAATTTCTTATTAAGACGGTTTTTCCTTATGATTAACTTGATTGAGTTTCTATTCTAATTTTAAGATTATTCATTTCTATACACGGGGTTGAATTAGAATTCACATTGGATTGGGAGATTTGTTTTGTAGCCCTTTACAAACTTGTTTTTAGTTTTATGTCTTTTTTTTCGAGACTAGGGTAACTTGTATTGACAAAAACTCAAGCGAAAAATGATGAAGTGGGAACTTAGACCATCTCCAACCTTGCAATAAATTCTATATTTGGTGTAAAATTTAATGCAAGACACTCAAACCTTGCACTAAATTTAGTGTGTGAATAGTGTCATACCAAATTTGGTGTGACACTATTCATCAATACTAAGCCACTGCTTAATTATTAGAAAAACTAGTTTCCACTGACACTGTAAAATAAAATTACACTGTCACTGCCTTATTTAACCGATCATGTAATATTTAGAAGAGTATTATTAATATTTGAATAATATTAATAGAAAAAAGCATTATAAGGTAACTTGGTCTCTAAATTAACTATATGAGTTTATTTAGGATTCTTACTTGACTTACCAAAAATATAAAACTTATGTTTCACCGCGTCTTCTACTCTTCTTCCTCATTAGTTTTATTCATTTCACCAATGAAACACTTGACTTATACAATTGAAGAAATTTTGGACAATCATCGGCACAAAAATAACTTGATTAATAGTTATTTATTATTGTTTTCTTTACAGAATGTAGAAAAAGTATCTTTTAAGTTAAAAACAACAATTTTAATTTATATAAGAAACTAGCAACCTAATATTTAAGATATAAAACTTGAAGAAACAATACACTAATGGTTGGACAAGTTATCATTAGATAATACATTAATGCCTTTAGATTAATATAATTTTTATGCTTTTCTATGATCTTGCTGGACACTCTTGAAAATTTTAATTTAGAAGAGCAAAATGTAGAAGGAAGGTTCCTTCGAGGAAATAGAAAGCACCACAGATGTAATTGTACCTTTTGTTCCTCAATCTGGTGATGAAGAATCGAGGGAACCCTACTTCAGTATGGAATTTCATTCACTTGATGTTGGATTTAAGTTTTATCTTTATTATGCTCATCGTAATGGCTTTAGTGTGCATAAAAGTTGAATAACTAGATCAAGAAAAGATAAATCAATGATTGGTCGAGAGTTTGTTTGTTTAAAAGAGGGATTTCACTCAAAATAAAGTCTTAAGAGTGACAAAAAATAATATGAGACTAGAGAGAGGTGTAAAGCGATGATGTATTTGTCAAAGAAAGAAGAAAAAATGGGTTATAACTAGGATTGTTTCTAACCATAATCATGAACTTGCTTCTCCTCAAAGCCAAAAATTCTTGCAATCAAAAAGAAAAAAAATCAAAGGCTCAGAAAATGTTATTGATCTTTTAGAGAGTTTTGATATTCATCCAAGTAAAATTGCATCAGTGTTGATTACTCAGGCTGGAGGTGTAGAGAATCTCATTCTAACTGGGTGAGATATTCAGAATTATTTGAGTGCTAAAAGGCAAAACAATCTTGGAAAATGAGATGTACAATTGATGTTGAAATACTTTTAAAAGTGTCAATCTAATAACCCGGGATTCTTTTATGCAATACAAGTGGATGTGGAGGGTCATTTAGCTAATTTCTTTTGGGTTGATTCTAGGTCTAGGGTAGCTTATAAGAATTTCAGAGATGTTGTCTTATTTGATTCTACAAACTTGACAAATAAATATAAGATGCCCTTTGTTCTATTTACCAGAGTTAATATTATTTTCAATCTATTTTATTTGGTTGTGCTATTTTATGGAATGAAACAAAAGAAACTTTTCGGTGGTTACTTCACACTTGGAAAGAGCCAACATTTGTTGTCGCTCTCCGTATGATAATCACAGATCAAGATGATGCCCTAACAAATGTTGTTTCAAAGGTGTTCCCAAATAGTGCATACCACTTTTGTATGTGGTACATTGAGAATAAGATTCCTGAATATCTAAGTCATGCTTTTCATAAATTTGATAATTTTCAAAGTGAGTTTACTAAGTGTTTGCATTGTACAAATACTCTTGAAGAATTTGAAGCAGCTTGGACTGATATAATGGAAAGATATACTTTTAAAGAACATAGTTGGTTGCATAGAATATACACAATTCTTGCAAAATGGATTCCAACATATGTGAAAATTACTTTTTGTGCTGAATGCCAACAACTCAAAGAAGTGAAAGTATGAATAAGTATTTAAAGGATTATCTTAACTCTAGTACACCAATAAGTGTATTTGTAAAGTAATATGATGAAGCTGTTGATGCTAGGTATGATAAATTAAGGGATAAGGATTATAATTCAAAACATTCAAAGGCTATCTTGAAAACTTTATATCCTATGGAGGACGACATAGCCAAAATATATAAAGAAAAATATTCTGAAAATTTTTAAGAAGAATTGATTCAATCTCAAAAGTTAATTTCAGAAAAGATTGAAGTTCAGGATGGAATACACATCTATAAAGTGCATTTGTTTCAAAAATAAACCCCGACCTACATTGTTAAATTAAATCTTGTATCAAAAGAAGCTACTTATTTTTGTCACAAGTTTGAGTTTATGGGTATTTTATGTAGGCATGTTCTTATAGTATTGGTAAAGAAGCAGATTCACTCACTTCCACCATGTTATCTATTGGATCGGTGGACAAGATATACGACCAAAGAAAAAGTTGATGATATCTCAAATACAAGATTGCATGTGAATAATTTGAAGTCTTATACTGTATGGTTCAATAACATTATGATGCATTCTCTTGGAATTTTTGAACGAGCTACTCGATCTGAAAAGTATTATAAATATGTATATCAAAGGTTGTTGCAACTATGTGAAGAACTTGATGAACTTTCATATGAGGATGAGAATGATAATGTATGTGATAGTCAAGTTAATGAGTCAAATATGAATTTGAACTCAAGTGAACAAAGATAAGATATTGATTTGCTTGACCCTCCATGTGTGGCAACTAAAGGACGTACCCACTCTTTGAGAAGGAAAGGTGGTTTGAAAAGTTCTCAAAAGGTTAAAAAAGGCTCTTCTCAAAAGCAAAAAAGCAAAATAAAAATTACAAAAAAAGGTAAGGGAATAAGGTAATTTTGTAGTTTGATCTTTACTTTACGTTATTAATTTGATTCTGTAAACTAAAATTTTGAGTCATATGTGTGTGTGTATATATATATATATATTCTTTGATTATTTACAGTTCAAACTCTAATGTTGACTTGAAATCTAAAAGCATAGAAATGCTTATTGATGCAGAGACTACAATGGTAAGAGTTTTCTTTCAATAAATTATATAAATCTTGATAAGAACTTATTCTTTGTGTGTCATTCTATTTTTAGCTAGTAAATTCTTTTTTTTTGTTTATTCTTTTCTCTTTAAGCAATTACCATCATATTTAGAATTTGTTCAAGGACTAAATAGCGTCGGCGATTCATATCCCACCTCATTTATGGTGGATGTTCTTTATTCCATTCTCATGTATTTAAGACTATTCATATACATTGCTAAATAACTTCATGTTATACTTTTAAGGATTTGATGAGAGAAATTTCGTATCCATAGGAATAAGATTTTTAATCTGTGAGTTGGCTAAAAGTTTTGGATTTTCAAGTTATAAAAGATGCTCGGAGACACAATTTTGATACTCTTAGTTTAGTTTTTTTCTCTTGGTGGGGGGGGGGGGGGAAGGGTTGAAAATAATAACAGGCAACTAATACACTTGTCTAATAGAGTAGTTGCTTGACAAACAGTTCTATTATTTGAATTTTGTCTTTAGTAATTAAAGATAATTGGATTTTCTATCTTTTTATTGGGCATTATCTTCTGTTGAGATCA
The DNA here is from genome assembly GCF_002878395.1 of Capsicum annuum. Taxonomy (NCBI): domain Eukaryota; kingdom Viridiplantae; phylum Streptophyta; class Magnoliopsida; order Solanales; family Solanaceae; genus Capsicum; species Capsicum annuum. The sequence continues at coordinate 2,236,881 of NW_025855126.1, forward strand.
TAATTTCATTGTGTTCTAGCCATTTATTATGCTTTAGGTTCATGTCCTCAAGTTTTGAGTAATCAATATCCTGTCTGATTTAATGCCTAATATTTTTGTAGAAAGCTTTGTTTCTTAATTTATGCACTAAGACCAGCTCCTGCCAAAGATCTCACAGATAAGTTTAGTGTTCTGCTGGAATGAGGTTTCCTCGAATAAAGGTTCAGAAGCTCCTATTTCAATTGTTATATTTCTTTCTACTGGTAGATATTGTGTATAATTGCAACTCAAGCTTCTATCTGTTTATTTGGTATAGATTACTCTCCAATTCTGCAATGTATGATGTAAATTACAAAGCAAATATGTTTAGATGCATGTCTTAAATAATATGTATGTTATTATCAGGCTCGATACGAGAGAAGGAACCAAGATCTAGATTTTTTTTTCATTCAGTTAAAGTAAATGCAATTTAGTGAAGATATGCCGACATTCATTATTTTATTAAGTAGAAATCATAATCCTTTTTTGATTTCATGAACGTATAATCAATTTTCAGTTTTACAAGAGAGGGATATCTTTATTTGCTCATATACACAAAATAACTATTTGATTAATAAAGAGCAGACACAATCCAAAAGTTGAATACAACTAGTTATAGGAGCCTACTTGAACCAAGTAAACATAAACAATAAACATTTTGCTTTGAGTACATGCATAGGTGTTGAAATCCCATGAAAACATCTTTGATTCTGTTTATTGCTGATGCAAAAAAATATAGCAGTTGCAACAGGTACCATTTCAATTCTTTATGATGCATTTTTGATCTTTTCCCACATAAAACCAGATTTCATATGCTTCTTTGTTGATGTTAGGCTTCATCCAGTCTATTTCAAAAATAGAGAAGAACATGTTTCAAATATCTTATGCTAAAGAAAAATATAAAGGGACATGTCTAACACCTTAAGAATTCAAATTGCACTTCTAGCATAACAACATACCCAGTGTAATGATTTGTAAGACCCCCTAAAGTTTCCTCGTAGTCTAAGCCTTAGAGCGTGTCAAGCGAAGTGTAATTCTGTCCCTAAAAGATTAAGAAGTAATTTACCAAGTGATTGGTTATTTGACCATATATAATTTTCTTAAATTTGACTTTCTGTCATGTAGAGAATTGAATTAGCTTTCTAACGATACCAATTTCATCCAAATCCAGCATCGGGGTGAGAAGTTATGGCCATTTTACTGAGAGTTGTTGGAATTGCCCAGGTACGACAGATGATCTGATGGACCGTTGAGTCTGCGATGGACCATTGCGACCGAGGAAAAACCTCCCTTTCCTGCCCAAGTGTGATGGCCAGGATGATGGACCGTCAAGGCTGGGATAGACCATCGCTAAGATCGTCGCCACTAAGGCAGCGTGGTCTCATCCTTGCCATTGTGCGACAGACGATCCGACGGACCATCAGACCTACGATGAACCATCGATCCGACCATCTCATCAAGGCATTATGTCTCTCTTCTGGTCATCGTGTGATGGATGAACCAATGGACCATCGCTCCGACAGTCGCAGACCCTATTCCGTATTTTTAAGTCCTTTTTAAAAGGAGATTTTAGGTCTTTTCCCTTTTAACCCTCAGATATATTCCAAACGAACTTGATAACCTCATTATCTCCCAAAACATCCAAAGGCTAGGGTTTCTCTCTCAAGAGCAAATTTGAAAACCTTCTCCAATAAATCCAAGAACTCACCATGGATTCTACAAATTGAGTTGATATTGGAGTTTTCCAAGTTCAAAGATTGCAAGAACCCTCTCTCAAAGCAAGCTTGTTCATCCAATTTCATAATCTAAGGTATGTGGGGTTTTGAATAAGGGTAATCCTTTCATCCTTGTGCCCAAAGGCTTATTTAAACTATGATTTTCTGTAATCTATGAGATTTTACATGAATTTGAATTAGGAGTTTTCATCCATTACTATTGATTGCAATATTTTGATGTTTTCCATGAATTGAGAGTCTAATGGCATGATTTTTACATGTTTTCTTGAGAAATTGCCGCTGGGTCTATGCCCTATGATTTTAATCCTTGATAAATTAATAGTTGAAATATTTGAGATATTGAAGTATATGAGTATGTTGAGATTTTGAGACAAATTACTAAAATTTCTAGATTTCTACACGAGTTATGAATCTAGATGCTATCTATTATGCTTTTGATGAGTTTTAACTTGAGATTGAATTATGAGTTACTGAGCCCTACTCAAGATTTACAATTTTATGAACTCTTGTGCTATAAGCACCCATGATTTGAGTATTCTGAGATTATTGAGAAATGTTTTGACCTAATGGTCATGGAGTTTTGAAATCCACTTCACTATATGAGATTACAGATTTGATTGTTGGGTTCTTGATTAACCATGAGACTATTTTAAAGTAGATTTTCATGATATGAGCGAGATAAACTAAAGGGAGTAGTATTTAGCACCAAGTTTGGTAAGTTACTATGGTTTCTTACCCCAGAACTACGTGCCATCGTAGGTTGAGATTTTGGGCCTAAGACTGAGATATTAGGCTCGAGGGCAAGATAAGTGATCACTGAATTGAGGTTATACTCCCTGGACAGAGTATGACTCTCCTCCCCAATGTGGGGTCTCTTCCTTAGGAGAACAAAATATTGGCCTCCATGTAGCTCGCATGGTTTATGTCGATTAAGAGAACCTTCCTTGATACAAGTTATTTTCCTAATAGTAAAGTTGCAGATTTTCTTCCTAAACTAAAGTATTTTCCATTGAGATATAATATTTTCCCTAAATCTTTGAGATGAGATATTTTCTAAAGTGAACGAATTGCTTTTGAGTATTTTCCAAAGAAGGAAGTAGTTTTCTCTACTAATATGAGTTGATCACCGGTTTTCAAACCAAAGTTATATGATTCTGAGTTCCAAGTGTTTGATTTCAAAAGATTTATAAGTTCTTGAGCAATAAAGAAGTTTTACTCTCCATGAGATATATGCATGAGTTGAAAGTATTGTTTAAAGCTTCCTTCATCCTATGATTAATGAGAATAAGAGAAGAGTACAAATTTTAAAGCCAAAGTATAATAACTCACGAGATTTGTGTTACATGATCCATTCTACATGATTCATGAGCTTTACATTTTATAATTATTCAATCCATGTGAGCCATTACTTATTGCATTCATAATTTGATTAAAGATTATGATGTTGTTTTATATAAATGAATGCACCCCCACATACTCTGTACATTCCCAAGTGCTGATCCACATATACGTCTATGTGCTACATTGTCTTATAATGTAGGTTCAGGTGCTCAGTCCCAGCCTCGTTAGTGACTTTTGAGTACCTCTATCTACATTCCTACAGTGGTGAGTCCTCATGGTTTGAGGACCTATCATTGGATATTTTAGCATTTGAGAGACTATGTTATTACTTTCAGTTTATTTTGAGTTAGTTGGGCACCTGTCCCAATGGCTCTCTAGTTCATGGGTTAGTAGAGGCTTTGTCAGACTAGTTGTCAAATTGTGATTGTGTTGAGAATTCCAGTATTGTGGTTGTTTAGACTGGGTATTTTCTCCGTATCTCTCTTCATATGATATGACTATGCTAATGTTTGAATTATTTCATCTAGAAATGAGTATTATTAGTAGTCTTGATCATCGGTGTGTAGCGCCTAGGGTTTTTAAGGAGTCCTATGGAATCTGACAAGCCGCGTTAAGTAGAGTCTTGATCATCGGTGTGTAGCGCACCACATCTATGAGCAAGAGGCTACAAGATGTTTTAGGAAAATATGGCTTCTTCTTTCAGATTCTATCATGCCTACAATCATCCCTCTCAGCTTATAATTCGTGCTCTTCTATTTCAGAAAATGCCTCTCCAAAGAGCAAATGCCCACAAAAATGATGATGAGCAACCCCCACTTATTGATCGTTTGAATTATACTGTGTCTCATACTGAGTTTCGGGTGGCCTTTTAGGCATTAGCCCAAGCAGTCACCGCTAATATTCAGGCCAATAACTAGGCCATAGTTTTAAATCAGCAAGGAGGTGATGTAGCTTAGGCTAGGATTCGTGATTTTATGCAGATAAATCCTCTAGAGTTTTATGGGTCTAAGGTAGATAAGGACCCATAGTTGTATCTTGAGAAGGTGAGAAAGATCACATAAGTGATGTATGTTTCTAAGGAAGAAAGTGTTGAGTTGACATCCTACAGGCTGAAGGACATTACTTATGACTGGGTTGTATCATGGAGGATGGAAAGAGGTAATAATGCTACTTCTATAACTAGGAAAGTGTTGCAAGATACATTCTTGGACAAGTTCTTTCCGCTTAAGATGAGGGAGAAAAAGATTAAGGAGTTTATAAACTTGAGGCAGGGCTCCATGACTGTTAAGGAGTACTTCTTAAAGTTCAACCAGTTGGCCAAGTATGCTCCTGATTTGATTTCTGACACCCGAGCTAGTATGAGCAAGTTTGTGACCGGTGTTTTTGGATTTGTACTGAAAGAGTGTACGACTGCGATGCTTCATAGGGATATGGATCTAGCTAGGTTGATGACGCATGCCCAGCAGATAAAGATAGATAAGATTAGAGAGAAAGATAAAGTGAGGGGTAACAAGAGGGCTAGATCTGAGCAATATAAGTTTATCCAGCCTAGGTTCCATGGAGGGAACCACCCTCAGTTTTAAAGATGTTTGTCTATGCCAACGTCTTCATTAGCTAGTGCTTTCATGCCTAGAAATAGGTAGGAGAAAGGGGGAAAGTCTTTTTTGTCTTGGTCACTGAACAGTGTTGGTAACAGGCCCTATTATCCTTCTTATGCTAAGTGTGGTAGGGATCATCCAGGTAAGTGTTTCATAGATTTAAGGGGCTATTTTGGTTGTGGCAAGCAGGGCCACAGACTTAGAGATTGTCCTCATGCTAGACAGGGGAACAGAGATGCCCGACCTCAGGCACAGGCTACTAGTGAACCATCTTCTATCCCTCGTCCCACCACTGTTCAGGGCGCTTCATCTAGCACTACTGGCGGTCAACGCCAGAAAAAATTCAATGCCTTACCATTCTATCAGGAGCCAAAGGACTCTCCCAATGTTTTTACCGGTATGCTCCGTGACTTTTGCTCTAATGTTTATGTGTTGTTGGACCCCGGGTTAGTTCTCTCTGATATGACCCCACTTGTAGCAGTGAATTTCAAAATAAGTCCCAAAAAGATTTTTGAGCCTTTCCTAGTTTGTACACTAGTAGGGAAGTCAGTTCTTGCTAAACAAGTGTATAGAGATTGTCCTGTTACTGTTCTTCATAGTGTCATACTTGCTGATTTGATAGAGTTAGACATGGTGGATTTTGACCTTATTCTGGGTATATATTGGCTTCATTCTTGTTATGCATCTATAGACTGTCATACTCGCGTGGTCAAGTTTTAGTTCCCTGATGAGCCAGTTTTTGAGTGGTTTGAAAGTTCAGTATCTCCTAAGAGTCATTTTATCTCCTACCTCAAATCCAAAATGATAATACCCAAGGGTTGCATCTATCACCTAGTTAGCGTCATAGATACTAAGTTCGAGGCTCCAACTATTAAGTCAGTCAAAATTGTAAATGAGTTTCTAGATGTTTTTCTAGAAGATCTCTCAAGGGTATCTCCCAATAGAGAGATAGAATTCAGGATTGACCTTCTTCCCGACACTCGTTCTATTTTTATTCTACCATACCATATGGAACCTGCTGAGCTTAAGGATTTGAAAGAGAAACTCAAAGATCTTTTAGACAAAGGTTTCATAAGGCCCAGTATTTATTCTTGGGGCGCACCTGTTCTATTCATGTGGAAGAAAGATTGTTCTTTGCGTATGTGAATTAACAAGGTCACGGTATAAAATAAGTATCCACTTTAGAGAATTGATGACTTGTTTGATTATTTACAAGGTGCAAGTTATTTCACCAAGATAGACCTTAGATCCGGCTATCATCAACTTAAAGTGAGGGAATGTGATATTCCAAAGATAGCCTTCCTAACCCTCTATGGTCACTTTGAGTTTCTAGTCATGTCTTTCGGGCTAACCAATGCCACAACAACTCTTATGGACCTCATAAATTGAGTGTTCAAGCCATATCTTAGTACGTTTGTCATCGTGTTCATAGATGACATCCTTGTCTACTCCTGCAGTGAGCATAATCATGCAAATCACCTTAGAATTTTCTTGCAAACTCTTAGAGGTCACCAGTTGTTCGCCAAATTCAATAAGTGTGAATTTTGGCTAAGGTATGTAGCCTTTCTAGGTCATATTGTTTTATCCAAAGATGTTAGAGTTGATCCCTAAAAGATAGAAGCTGTAAGAAATTAGCCTAGACCTATCTCTCTGTCTGACATTAGAAGTTTCTTGGGTCTAGCGGGCTACTACCGCCGTTTTGTTGAAGGTTTCTCTTCTATTGCCTTTTCTATGACCCAGTTGACCTAGAAGAAAGTTCAGTTCTAGTGGTCAGATTCCTGTGAGAAAAGTTTTCAAGAGTTGAAAACTCGACTTACTTCAGCCGCTGTGTAGACTTTTCCTGATGGTACAGATGGTTTAGTGATGTATTATAATACCTCTAGAATTGGTTTGGGTTGTGTGTTGATGCAAAAGGGTAAGGTTATAGCCTATTCCTCTAGATAGTTAAAGCCGCATGAGAAGAATTACCCAATGTATGATCTTGAGTTAGCTGCTGTGGTCTTTGCTTCGAAAATTTGGGGACACTACCTTCATGGTATTTATGTTGATGTGTTTACTGATCATAAGAGCCTGCAGTATGTGTTTACTTAGAGGGAGTTGAATCTTTGGCAGAAGAGGTGGTTAGAGTTGTTAAAAGGCTATGATATAAGTGTGTTGTATCACCCGGGCAAGGCTAATGTAGTGGTGGATGCCGTTAGCAGATTGTCTATGGGCAGTGTTGCTTATGTAGAGGAAGATAAGAAAGATTTAGCTCATGATGTGCATTGTTTGGCTAGATTGGGTGTTAGGTTGCTTGATTCAGTTGAGGGAAGTACTTTGGTGCAAAGTAGTTTCGAATCCTCTTTAGTTTCGGAAGTAAAGGAGAAGCAAGATAGAGGTACTAGTTTGGTCAGACTGAAGAAGGAAGTTAAGGACAAAAAGGTAAAGGTTTTCTCCCAAGGAGGGGCAGATGACGTGTTGAGATTGCAGGGTAGATTATACGTTCCGTGTGTTAATGATCTGAGGCGGAGGATTATGGCTGAAGCGCATGGAGTATGGTATTCTATTCATCCCAGCACTACTAAGATGTACCACGACTTGTGGGAAATCTATTGGTGGAATCATATAAAGAAGGATATAACTGAGTTTGTAGCAAAGTGTGCAACATGCCAATAGGTTAAGGTAGAGCACGAAAGACCTGGTGGTGTGATGCAAGAGTTTAGTAAACCCATTTAGAAGTGGGAGATGGTGAATATGGACTTCGTGACCAGGTTACCTCTTTCTCGTTAGCTATCGTGATTGGTCCTAATGCAGTATTTGAAGCTATGGAGAAAGTTAAGTTGATTAGAGAGAGGATAAAGACAACTCAGAGTTGTCAAAAGTCATATGCCGATGTGAGGAGAAGAGATCTTGAGTTTGAAGTGGGTGATTTGGTGTACTTGAAGATTTCACCCATGAAAGGAGTAAAGAGGTTTGGTAAAAAGGAAAAGCTTAGACCCCGTTATATTGTCCTTTATAGAGTTGAGTCATGTTGGGAAAGTAGCCTATGAGGTTGAGTTGCCCTCAGAGTTGTCAGCCGTTTATCCTATTTTTCATGTCTCCATGCTTAAAAGCATATTGGTGATTCCGTTGTGGTCGATCCTTTAGAGAGTACTGATATTCCGAACAGTCTTTCATTAGATGAGATTCCCATTGAGATCCTAGATTTTCAGATCCCTACACTGAGGAACAAAGAGGTTCCCTTGGTCAAAGTGTTGTGGCAGAACCAGTCAGTTGAGGGCGCTACTTGGGAGGCAGAAGTAGACATGCGAGCCAAGTACCCTTACCTCTTTTCCGCGAGTTTAGATCGATCCGAAGGTATTATTCTTTCTTAATTCAGCCCTTCTAATCTAAAGTTCAGCTATATATCAATTTTTGCATGAGTTCTTACAATTTCTGGGGTATTCAAGAGTTTAGAGAGATTTTGAGCCATTTAGCAAATTTCTTTAGCTATGTGCACTCTATTTTACTTTGTTCCTAGCCTAACTAATGACATTCGAGGATGAATGCTTCCAAGAGGGAGACATTGTAAGACCCCATAAAGTTCCCTCATAGTCTGAGCCTTAGAGCGTGTCAAGGAAAGTGTAATTCTGGCCCTAAAAGATTGAGAAGTAACTTCCCAAGTGATTGTTCTTTTAACCATATAGAATTTTCTTAAATTTTATTTTTTATCATTTAGAGAATTGAATTAGATTTCAAACGATACCAATTTCGTCCAAATCCGACATCAGGGTGAGAAGTTATGAGCCTTTTACTAAGAGTTGTCGGAACTGCCCAGGTGCGACAAATATTCCGATGGACCGTCGAGTCTACGATGGACCATTTCTCGAACCATCGCGACAAATGATAAACTCCCTTTCTGGCCCAAGTGCGACGGACAGGACGATGGACATCAAGGCTGCGATGGACCGTCGCTAAGAACGCCGCTACTAAGGCAGTGTGGTCTTATCCTGTCCATCGTGCGATGGATGATCCAACAGACCAATAGACCGTCGATCCAATCGGTGCATCGAGGCAGTGTGTCCCTTTTCTGGTCATCGTACGATGGATGACCCGACGAACCATCAGACTTGCGACGGACCATCGCTCTGACCGTCGCAAACTCCGTTCAGTATTTTTAAGTTGTTTTTAAAAGGGGCTTTTGGGTCTTTTCCCTTTAAACCCTTAGATATATTCCAAACGAATTTGATAACCTCATTATCTCCCAAAACATCCAAAGACTAGGGTTTATCCCTCAAGAAAAAATCTAAAACACTTCTCCAAGAAATCCAAGAACTCAGCATAGATTCTACGAATTGAGTTTAGATTTGAATTCCCAAGTTCAAAGGTTACAAGAACCTTCTTTCTAGAGTACGAAGAAGAGTTTAAAGCAAGATTGTTCATCCAATTTCATAATCTAAGGTATATGGGGTTTTGAACAAGGGTAATCCTTTCATCCTTGTGCCCAAAGGCTTATTACTATGATTTTCTGCAATCTATGAGATTTTATATGAATTCGAATTAGGGTTATTCACCTATTATTATTAATTGCAATATTTTGAGGTTTCCCATGACTTAAGTGTCTAATGGCATGATTTTTGCATGTTTTCTTGAGAAATTGCAGCTGGATCTATACCCCGTGATAATGCTCAAACTACACCTCTCTAATGAGAATGTAAGTGATCGTTGTCAATATAAAACCCAACTAGGTTGGGGTCCAATCCCATAGGGAATATGGTGTAAACTTAAGTTGTTTGCAATTTAATCAACTGATAGCTGGATATTTCCTGAAATCGGGGTTTTTAGTTTAGAAAGTAATTTTTGGTCACTTTAGTTACAATGTTCGTAATCAAGAGTTTATGAAAAAAACCATAAATATGTTCACTAGGGGTTTTGGTACTTGACAGATGCTAATGGTGGTTCAATATTCTCACAGTAGGTAGGACAACAATTTATCTTTATCGAAGTTATGCCTAAATGTCTCTCGACATACTTAAGCATTTAATTACCTAATCCTCTCGGACTTAGGGAATTTATTTTCATGACCAGATTTTACCTCAGGTTAATCAACCTTGTTATAGCGTCAATTATTAAATGGAAGTTTTTAGTGCTTCCAAGTCTCTGTTAATAATTTACTTACCACTATATTTAATTTCTTTCTCAAGCAAATCAAAATAGGTGTTATCTATTGGTTCCAACCAATAGACGATAATTAAAACCTCAGAATTAACAAGGAGTCCTACCACCTTTTGAATCTTGAACACTCAACACCTTATCAAGACTTAACTCTAGATCCCATAATTCATGTTAAAGAAATTTAGCTGCTCATGTTGTAAGAATCGAAACAACTTATATTCATGATTTGAAAGATAAACTTACCACAAGATGAATAGAAACTAGAGATTCTCAGATTAAATCACAATAGTAATCCCAAAATAATCATGATAATCTCTTCAAAATAATTGCTTGTTCAAGTCAAGAAACTAAAGAGAGAAAATATCAAAACACATGTCTCAATACTCAAGTTATTTTTCTTTTTTTCTTTTTTCAAGAAAACCCTCAACAATGCTTTAAATAGTTCTCCCTAATTATGGAAACAAAATAATAAAGTTCAGAAATTCCTCGGATTAGGTGATGCCATTTGTGATAACCTATCAGGAGGCTGACGACTTGTGACAAATGTCGTTAGCTCCTTTTTGCTTTTGATACTCGCTGCCTAAAGCTGACGACAACCAGTGACGTTCTATCAACTCCTTGACGACTTTTCACAAATGTCGCCAAGTATCTACCTCATCCCTCATGTTTTGCCTTAGGCTGATGACAACTTTGATGACTTATCAGCTCCTTGACGGCTTATCACAAAATATCGTCACAACTCTCAATTCAGGTGCATTCTCTATTTGAGGCTGATGATGAAACTGATAACTTATCACAGGGCTGACAACTTATCAGAAATGTCTTCAGCCACACTTCTCTTCGAATTATTTCAGATTTCAATGCCTTTGCTTCCATCCTTGATGGTTCTCTTGTATCATAGCTTCCACTGTAAAATCAAACATAAAACAATCAAAAACAACAATAGTTGCTTAAGACTTTGCAATTATTCTTAGTTAAAAGCCTCAAATGTGTTAGCATTAGTTCACACATCAACACCCTCAACTTAAAACAATTGCTTGTCCTCAACCAACTCAACACAACTAAGAGAATACAATGTACATTTAGCAATCAATCATCCATATCATCTCAAAACACTTTCACCCTCTCCAAGGTCAGTCCATTTAAGAACAATGAGAAACACCAATGCACATACATAAATTAATATACGACATTATTTCAGCTACATCAACCATACATATACCAATATTACACTCTCCAAACAAGTTATCAACTAGTAACATATCTGGTGTGCCCTCATAGCAAAGAAATCCCTCTCATCTCATATCAGTAATCCTATATGTTACCATGGCGACAATCAAAACACTCACTCTTAGAACGAGGTTCTAACAAATGTATGCCAAGTACCATAGTCTTGCCCTTATTTTCATTACCCAGATCTTCAGATACGTCAGCTAGGATCACAATAGGTCTTCTCTTAGGCTTGTGATGTAGGTTAGGGGCTGATATGATACTCGATGGTATTTAAAGTGACTAAGCCTCCTTGATACTACACTAGCTTTTTGGGGTTTCACTCATTATCCTTTTCCAGTCTTCCCTTTTATTGATCACACTTATTTAGGTTGGGTGCGGTCGTTTCTACAATTACTTATTCTTTTTCACAATTGTTTTTCTTGATCTTTTCCTCCGTACCCAACTTATAACACCCCTATGATAGCCGCCCTCAACTTAAGCCATTTTCCTAAGTCAAGGTGCACAGTGTCAAAGGAGGACTAGGGTCAAAATAGGTTCATTTTGATCTAAATGGGAAGGTGATGGGTTCCATAAAAAGAAATAGGCTAATCAGGCTCAAAATAGGGATTAAGGGATATTATGCACATAGGGAAGGTCATTTAGGCTAAAGTGAGCTTGTATAAAAAGTACCTATGATCCTTTTCTAACCCCTATCCTTCAACCTAGGTAAGACTAATCGGACAAGTTCTGGCTTCTGCATACAAAGGAAACTAAGTAACATCTCACACACACTTGGCACACAGGTATATCACAATCTACTACTCATTCAGTTCATGCAACTGTTTAGCAATGATTATTGTGTTACTATAACTAATGCCATACAAAGATGCACAGTGGTCACACTTAAATGCAAATCACCCAGTTAAAGAAGTAGAACACTTGAAGAGGTGTACAAAAATCACAAAACAATTCAACTGCCTCAAGTACAAGTAATTCTCCTAGTCAGCTACAAAATTTTACAACAATAATTTACCCTACACCCTTAACTTAAATTCAAAGAAAATCTAAACTTAGGATTCGAGTATACCTGGGACAGATCAATCCCAGGGGTCATGGGTTCCTGACCCTGTTGCCGCATCCTTAGCTTTCCTATCTCCATCAGGAGCCTTGCTCTATTCTGGTGCAACTGATCTATCAGTCTCTGAAGGCCTACTAGTAGAGGCCCTTGCGGCTCTTGCTTGGATGGATGCCTTCCATCTCTTATTGTCCACTAAGGACTCAATCCTTTCCTTCTTCATCTCCTTCTTTTCAACTTCTTTCTTTTCATCTTCTCTGCTTTTCTTTCTTCATTACTGTCGGTCCTCTTTCTCTTACCTTTGCCTTTCTTCTCACCTTTCTTCTTCTTTTTCTTTACTAACTCCTCTGTGAGATCAAGCATTGGGATTTCTCCCTTAGACTCCTCATCTACTGGATCTGATGACACCATAAAGTGGTGTTGACGTAGCTTCCCAACCTCTGCCTTTACGTTGTCTAGGTCTGATCTGAATAATGTCGTCTCTGGAGTTGACCTCTCTTTTGACTGTGCATTGAAGTGGTTCTCCAATTCATCAATTTGACCCGGTAGAGCCTTGTAGGGCTCAAGTACAGCCTTAAGCCTCTTGTTCACTGTATCCGCAAATTTCTTGGCAAAGAGTTTAAGCTGAGCCTCTCACCACTTGGACTACTTTGCTACTCTTCTGAAATTAATAGGGTTTAAGGAAAATTCTATTGTAGGCACCGCAGCTGAAGGGTTTGTTTCAGTTCCAGACACTGGACCTACTCGTGCTGAAGATGTTGGTGATGTAGCCTAAAAATCCTATACTTCTACATTAGGCACTGAGCTGGTACCTGTAACTGGTGGATTAGTTGGAACCTCTGCACCCTTGTCAAGAATTAGCCTCGGCTGATTTTCCTCATTTCGGATAGGATTGTGGGTTTTCTTGGCAAGGATTTCTCATTCTAACCCTACAATCTTGGGCACATTAGCTTTCTTACACAACCTTGTAATCAACCCCGAGGATATTATCGCCACCTATGGGAATCAACCAAGTACGTACAATACCCTACCAAAATCTTACCTGTAAATTTAGGGAGGCCTTGAAGATTATTTCACTTGGGTTGGTTAGCCATTTCGGTTCTCCATCAGCTATGAGCATGGCTAACCAAGACCTTTGATTTTCCCGATGCTTCAACCAGGCATAGAAAGTAGGTGAAGTAGCCTTAGGAGTGATGTTTGGGCCATGAAGGAACTTGTTGATTGTTGCTTCAGAAACATCCACCACTACACCCCATACCGGGACTTTATCTAACAAAGGTTGGTCGCAACTTTCTCCCCTTCTCTAAATATGTTTTCCAAGCGAGCTTAGTAGTTTGCATAGAACTCCCTAACTAGTGTAGGGCAAAATGAATTTCCTTCTCTTGTCGTCCATCCCAAATTGTAATCATAAAATTTCTGCTCCACCTCGGGGTATCTTTTCATCCCTTTAATGATGGTTTTCTTCTCTTCAAAGATTGGCCTCTTAATAACCCTTCTGTTAGTTCTGCGAATCCCCCAAAGAAAATTTTCGGAGCTTTAGGAATCTGCCACCTAGTGCGGTCTCGGACTTCAGCATTTTTGGATTTAACCATAGTTACCCTAATTAGAGATTCTTTCTCATCTTGTGGCTCGGCAGAAGGGGACACATTTGATGGTCCTGCAGATTCAGGTTGCCCAGACTCATGCTCTTCAGATTCAATATGTTTAGAATCTTGTTGCTTAGAGGCTATCTGCTTAGAAGCTGTATGTTCAGATATTATTGGCTCAGTTTCGCTCTCTTCACTCTCCTCCACTTTAATTGGTGGAGGAGGTGAAGGCTTTTTAGGGCATTTCTTCTACTTTTGCTTTCTGAGCAGAGGTTCTTCCTCTTAATAATCAGACTCTTCATTGAAGAGTCTTTGAGGTACACTTCCCTTGGTCATTTTCTTTGTAGATTTTGAGTTCTATCCTTTAGCTACAATTTCACAACCTGTAGCAAGAGAAAAACCATTAGCGGATCCTCAAGAGTATAAACACAAACATATCAATCATTTTAAGTTTCACGCCCCTTGAAATGGCTTATTCATGCTTCATATCCTAGGTGTGATGACATTTATGATAAGCCATCAGAAATGTGATAGCTTATCATAAATGTCGTCAGCTAAATAGAACCCACGAAATTTTATCAACTTCTGACGACATTTCTGATAAGCCATCACAGTTGTGATAACTTATCATGAATGTCGTCAACTCTAAATAGAACCCACAATATTTTTAGCAACCTTTGATGATATTTTTGATAAGCCATCACAGTTGTGATAACTTATCATGATTGTCATCATCTCAGGCTATAACTCTAACTCGACTTTAAGTTGTTTTTTAATCCGCTTTCTCCCTAAAACCCCATTGGTTCTTATTTTTGAGTTGAGCTTGTAAGTCCCAAGCTTGCACAATAAACCCTAGTTCCTGATTTTCAGCCATTTGCAAGATAACTTGATTCAAGCTTCTTGGGAACTTGGGGTCACCTCAGTTTATCACTTACCAATTGAAAAGAAGGGATAGGTTTTGAGCATATCTGATGGGTACCTTCACTTTGATTACATGAGCAAGAGGAAGTAAGGAAATATTCTTGATTTTGATTGCAAACCCACACATACAAGGAAGATTTCTTTTGTTTTAGTTTGAAAGACTTTGAAAAAGGGAAGAAAATAAACTAAGTATGGAAGGAAAATGAAAATTTAAGTAAAATAGAGGAAATAAGCGGGAAGGTGGAAAGACAGTGTCTTGGGCCGGGTCGGATTTTTTTACCTGAGCCCAAACTTTCAGCTAATTTTGGGGTTTTTTTGTGACGACATTTCTGATAAGCCTTCACAAATATGATAACTTATCAAAAATATCGTCAGCCTTCACAAACCCGACCTCAGAGCTAATGTCTCTGACAACAAATCTGATGGCTTATCACAATTTTGACAACCTATCAAAAAAATATCGTTAGGAGAACTTGGCTGAACACACCGATTCCACCTTCTTTACACTAGAACCTAACTATGAAAATAAATAATTTACTGGAACATAAAAATTTTAGATTTCCTCCCAATAGCGCCTGATTTAATGTCGTGGCACGACATGGTTATCTTGAATACTCAGACTTTGCCAAGACAACCTACTGATACCTCTTTACCATATTCATGGAATACGTCCACGATTGAGAAAAAACTCATCTCTTTTTCCTGTGTCATAGACGAGTGTATTTTGAATCGTGCTTCTTTATTATTTAGCCTGAACTTCAGCTTATTCAACTCCATATCTACGATCACTCTCCCGGTTGCAAGGAATGGTCTGCCCAAGATGATGGGCACTTTGAAATCCACCTCACAGTCTAGGACTACAAAATGAACAGGCAGAATAAAGTTGGCCAACTTTACCAATACATCATGTAATATGCCCACTGGCCGCTTTACAGACCTATCTGCCATCACCAATCACATGTTTGTCGGGGTAGGATCCCCCAAATCCAGTTTCTTATACACCGCAAGTAAGGGTGTCAAGTGGGCTGGGCTGACCCGGCCCTTGTAACTAACCCGGCCCGATTTGACCAGGCTTGGTAAGCCCTAGGGATTTAGGGTTTCGGGTCCCGGGCCGGTTATTTTTTTAAAATGGGCCTGGATAATCCGTTCTGAACCAAGCCCGATCCAGGCCCGCCGGTTAATCGGTCCGGCCCGGATACCTTTCTTTTAAAAAAAAAAAGGATTTTGGGCCAAACTAGCCGTTGGCCCAACGGCTATATAGCCGTTTTTGGGTCCAAACGGTTAGTTTGGGCCCATTTATTAAAAAAGAAAATTAACTTTAAAAAATATTTTTTAATCCCAAAAAAATTCTATAAATACCCTACAACTTTAAATCATTTTTCACATAATTTTTTACTCTCTCAAATCTCATTCTCTCTCAAATCTCAATTCTCAAATATTCAATATATTTAATTTCTTAAAGTGTTAACTTTAAATTTTTAATTTTTCGTTTACAAAGTACGAGCGAAAGTTTCTAAAGTCGCAACCTTCGGATACTTCCAAAATTTGATATTGTCGTTCCATCTCTTAAGTTTAATTTTTATTTATTGTATTTATTGTTTAATATTTAATTTTATTATATTTGTGTATTTTGAATATTTTTAGTTTAATTTAATTTATATTATGGATTAATTAAGAAACCTCGTTACTAAAGGTGTTAAAATTTTTTGTCCCAGAAGCGGTAGTGGTAGTTAAAAGCGAATTACTAGCGGTAGAGGTAGTTCAAGTAGTAGATATACCGTGTGCCTTCACCTTCGGTACCACTTGGTACACCTTTTGAGGAAGAAATAGGTGTAGGTTCTCACGATATGGATTATGTAGAAACTCAGGAAAATTACGGTATAGAAGAAGAAAATGAAGTACATGCGGTTAATTTAGACAAAGATAATGAAAATATTGATGAGACACCCGCAGTAGGAGATGCTAACGTTAGATCTGAATCGGTTAATCTCCCTCCCCATCCTCCTAGTGCCCCAAGACCTCATGAAAGAACTAGTATTACATGGTAATTTTTTGAACGTATATCAGAAATTGAGGTGCAATGCAATATTTGTCAACAAATATATAAGCATAGAAGTGGAGGCAAGTAAGGGGGTACGAGTACGTTAATGAGACATATAGCTGAAGATCACAAAAGAGAGTTAACTATTGCACAAGGTGGTGGAGATGTGGTGGGCCAACGCAAACTAGAATGGACCCAGCAACTGGTCACATAGCGAAGACGTATAATAAATTGAGGGATCGGGAAGAAATAGCTAAAATGGTAGCTGTGGGTTGCTTGCCTTTCAATTTTTCTTCTTCTGATGCCTTTATTCGTTATATACAAGCAATTTATAATCCTATGTTTAGCGGTATTCCTAGAACTACTTGTCGGTCTGATATTTTTTAGACTCCATTCACAATATTATTTTTATCTATCAACATTGTTAAAAAAATATTCAATGTAGATGTCTCTAACTTTTGATCTTGGTCATGCTGCAAATAAAAATGATTATTTAACTGTTACTTGTCATTGGATGGATAGTAATTTCGTGATGCAAAAACGTATTCTTGCTTTTTAATATGATGAAGATCGTAAACATATTGGACAATTTATTGCTGATACTATTGTTAAAATTGCCGGATATTATGGTATCAAAAATAAAATTTTATGTATTTTTTCTGATAATGTTTCTAACAACAAAACTGCTATAACAAAAATAAAATCTACACTATCTCCGCGCTTGCCTGAAATTTTTCATATTAAGTGTGCATGTCATATATATAATTTAATTGTAAAAGATGGTCTTGAATTTTTAGAGCTTTATATTGAAAAAATTCGTCTTGCCGTTGGTTTTATTCAAGGAAATAATCGAAGTTTGAGAATTAAAGAATTTAAAGTTAAATGTCAAGAAAATGGACTTACATCGATTTTGATGCCTGAGAAAATTGATACTAGATGAAATTCTATGTATGAATTTTTAAGAACTTGTTATAAATATAAAATTCCTATTACACTAGCTTTTAACCAACATTGCGGTTAATTTACTGATTCTGCTGATTGCATGCTACATAATTCTGATTAGGTTGTAATTAATGATCTTGTTAAGTTTTTAGAACAATTTTATGTAGCAATGGTTGAATGTTTCGGTGCTTATTATCCTACTGTTTGTAATATTTTGGCATATATAGTCGATATTTCTGGTTTGCTCAAAGAATATAAAAATAAAAAAGGTTATAAAGAAGCTGTTGGCGCCATGTTTATGAAATTTAAAAAATATTTTTTCCCGATTCCCCCTATTTACTTGGTTGGTGCTATGCTAAATCCGTGCATGAAATATAATAATATGTGCCACTTTAGTACTCTTATTTATACTAACTTAGAAATAAATACTAACCATGATTCTGAACAAGTACAACCTGATTTGTGGATGGCTACGGCTAATGCAAAGGATTACATAGAAAAATTATACAATCACTATGCTGATTTATTTGATTTAGCTGTACCTACAAATATCACTCCAACTATCGCTCCTCATCCTCCCAAGGATCCATCATCTTCTAAAAGGCCGGCACATAGTGGTTTTTCTAATTCGTTTTATGATTTAAATTGTTGGAACAGTGTTGATGAGAGAACTTACACATCAACTTATCGGGAAGAGCTGAAATATTATCTTCGGATGGCACCAGAGGATGGCAGACGATGGATCAACACGTTGGATTAGTGGAGGAGTAATGAAACATAATATCCTGTGCTTTCAAGATTAGCTAGAGATATCTTGAATGTTCCAATGTCAACCGTTGCATCAGAGAGCGCCTTTAGTCAGGGACAACAGCAGCTTGGAGACAACCGACACTCATTGGGAAACAATGCAATGAATGTTCTAGTTTGCCTTAGAGATTGGATTAGAGCAGAAACAAGAAACCAAGGAATGGAACCGTAGCCGAGCGACGAGCTGAATCTTGAAGAAATTATGACTTCACGGGAGAACTCAGCAGAATCAAGTCCAATGCATGGTTTTGCCCCCATTGACTTCAACTATCCTATGCAAGTTCCTGTTAATATTAACATGAATGAGTTGGAAAAAATGATGCATAATTTTTAGGTTTTTCATTCATGTAAATTATAAATTTTGGATCATTTTGCAATCATTAAAATTTTCCAAATTCATTCACTCCTTAGTCCTTGCTTTTTATATTTTTTCATTTAACGATTTAAAATTTTAATTTGAATTTCTGGTTTTCTACTTTAAATTAAAAACTTACTTCTAATATATTATTAATTTACTACCAAATATTATTAATTTATTATATTAAGTAGCATATGTTTTGTATATTTGTGCATATATCTTCTAAAGAAGTGTATATTTAATGTATACATGTGTTTATGTTTTATAAATTACTATATATCTATATATATTGCAATGTATATATAATGTAGTATATTTTATAAGTAGTAGTATATATACATTGAATGGTGCGTATACACGTGTATATATCTTCTATAGAAGTGTATATTTAACGTATACATGCGTATATGTTTTATAAATTAGTATATAAGTATATCTATATATATTGTAATGTATATATATTGTAGTATATTTTAAAAGTAGTAGTATATATACATTGAATGGTGCGTATACACGTGTATATATCTTCTATAGAAGTGTATATTTAACATATACATGTGTATATGTTTTATAAATTAGTATATAAGTATATTTATATATATTGTAATGTATATATATTGTAGTATATTTTATAAGTAGTAGTATATATACATTGAATAGTGCGTA